>NC_135372.1:20159593-20462624 GCF_049243985.1 Paroedura picta
GGTCTAACACTTCCAAAAAACCAATACAACGCCCCCCCGGAACAATATATAAAGCTAAACGAACCGTTCACTGGGCACTTATCCGTACGAAAATCCCTATTGATTTACCTGTTTTTACAAGGAAATAAAATGTGAAAAACATATTTCTACATCCCATGGCCTTTCCCAACCATTTAAATATTTGTCTTACATGTCTAACACTTCTGAAAAACCAATACAACGCCCACCCGGAACAATATATAAAGCTAAACGAACCGTTCACTGGGTACTTATGCGTACGAAAATCCCTATTGATTTACCAGTTTTTACAAGGAAATAAAATATGAAAAAAATATTTCTACATCCCATGGCCTTTCCCAACCATTTAAATTTTTCTCTAACAGGTCTAACACTTCCGAAAAACCAATACAACGCCCACCCAGAACAATATATAAAGCTAAACGAACCGTTCACTGGGCACTTATCCGTACGAAAATCCCTATTGATTTACCTGTTTTTACAAGGAAATAAAATGTGAAAAAAATATTTCTACATCCCATGGCCTTTCCCAACCATTTAAATTTTTGTCTTACATGTCTAATACTTCCGAAAAACCAATACAACGCCCACCCGGAACAATATATAAAGCTAAACGAACCGTTCACTGGGTACTTATGCGTACGAAAATCCCTATTGATTTACCAGTTTTTACAAGGAAATAAAATATGAAAAAAATATTTCTACATCCCATGGCCTTTCCCAACCATTTAAATTTTTCTCTTACAGGTCTAACACTTCTGAAAAACCAATACAACGCCCACCCGGAATAATAAATAAAGCTAAACGAACCGTTCACTGGGCACTTATCCGTACAAAAATCCCTATTGTTTTACCTGTTTTTACAAGGAAATAAAATGTGAAAAAAATATTTCTACATCCCATGGCCTTTCCCAACCATTTAAATTTTTCTCTTACAGGTCTAACACTTCCGAAAAACCAATACAACGCCCACCCGGAACAATATATAAAACTAAACGAACCGTTCACTGGGTACTTATACGTACGAAAATCCCTATTGATTTACCTGTTTTTACAAGGAAATAAAATGTGGAAAAAAAATATTTCTACATCCCATGGCCTTTCCCAACCATTTAAATTTTTCTCTTACAGGTCTAACACTTCAGAAAAACCAATACAACACCTACCCGGAACAATATATAAAGCTAAACGAACCGTTCACTGGGTAGTTACACGTACGAAAATCCCTATTGATTTTCCTGTTTTTACAAGGAAATAAAATGTGAAAAAAATATTTCTACATCCCATGGCCTTTCCCAACCATTTAAATTTTTCTCTTACAGGTCTAACACTTCCGAAAAACCAATACAACGCCCACCCGGAACAATATATAAAGCTAAACGAACCGTTCACTGGGCACTTATCTGTACGAAAATCCCTATTGATTTAGCTGTTTTTACAAGGAAATAAAATGTGAAAAAAATATTTCTACATCCCATGGCCATTCCCAACCATTTAAATTTTTCTCTTACAGGTCTAACACTTCCGAAAAACCAATACAACGCCCCCCCGGAACAATATATAAAGCTAAACGAACCGTTCACTGGGCACTTATCTGTACGAAAATCCCTATTGATTTAGCTGTTTTTACAAGGAAATAAAATGTGAAAAAAATATTTCTACATCCCATGGCCATTCCCAACCGTTTAAATTTTTCTCTTACAGATCTAACACTTCCGAAAAACCTATACAACGCTCACCCGGAACAATATATAAAGCTAAACGAACCGTTCACTGGGCACTTATCTGTACGAAAATCCCAATTGATTTACCTGTTTTTACAAGGATATAAAATGTGAAAAAAATATTTCTACATCCCATGGCCATTCCCAACCATTTAAATTTTTCTCTTACAGATCTAACACTTCCGAAAAACCAATACAACGCCCACCCGGAACAATATATAAAGCTAAACGAACCGTTCACTGGGTAGTTACACGTACGAAAATCCCTATTGATTTACCTGTTTTTACAAGGAAATAAAATGTGAAAAAAATATTTCTACATCCCATGGCCTTTCCCAACCATTTAAATTTTTCTCTTACAGGTCTAACACTTCCAAAAAACCAATACAACGCCCCCCCGGAACAATATATAAAGCTAAACGAACCGTTCACTGGGCACTTATCCGTACGAAAATCCCTATTGATTTACCTGTTTTTACAAGGAAATAAAATGTGAAAAACATATTTCTACATCCCATGGCCTTTCCCAACCATTTAAATATTTGTCTTACATGTCTAACACTTCTGAAAAACCAATACAACGCCCACCCGGAACAATATATAAAGCTAAACGAACCGTTCACTGGGTACTTATGCGTACGAAAATCCCTATTGATTTACCAGTTTTTACAAGGAAATAAAATATGAAAAAAATATTTCTACATCCCATGGCCTTTCCCAACCATTTAAATTTTTCTCTAACAGGTCTAACACTTCCGAAAAACCAATACAACGCCCACCCAGAACAATATATAAAGCTAAACGAACCGTTCACTGGGCACTTATCCGTACGAAAATCCCTATTGATTTACCTGTTTTTACAAGGAAATAAAATGTGAAAAAAATATTTCTACATCCCATGGCCTTTCCCAACCATTTAAATTTTTGTCTTACATGTCTAATACTTCCGAAAAACCAATACAACGCCCACCCGGAACAATATATAAAGCTAAACGAACCGTTCACTGGGTACTTATGCGTACGAAAATCCCTATTGATTTACCAGTTTTTACAAGGAAATAAAATATGAAAAAAATATTTCTACATCCCATGGCCTTTCCCAACCATTTAAATTTTTCTCTTACAGGTCTAACACTTCTGAAAAACCAATACAACGCCCACCCGGAATAATAAATAAAGCTAAACGAACCGTTCACTGGGCACTTATCCGTACAAAAATCCCTATTGTTTTACCTGTTTTTACAAGGAAATAAAATGTGAAAAAAATATTTCTACATCCCATGGCCTTTCCCAACCATTTAAATTTTTCTCTTACAGGTCTAACACTTCCGAAAAACCAATACAACGCCCACCCGGAACAATATATGAAGCTAAACTAACCGTTTACTGGGTACTTACACGTACGAAAATCCCTATTGATTTACCTGTTTTTACAAGGAAATAAAATGTGGAAAAAATATTTCTACATCCCATGGCCTTTCCCAACCATTTAAATTTTTCCCTTACAGGTCTAACACTTCCGAAAAACCAATACAACGCACACTCGGAACAATATATAAAGCTAAACGAACCGTTCACTGGGCACTTATCTGTACGAAAATCCCTATTGATTTACCTGTTTTTACAAGGAAATAAAATGTGAAAAAAATATTTCTACATCCCATGGCCATTCCCAACCATTTAAATTTTTCTCTTACATGTCTAACACTTCCGAAAAACCACTACAACGCCCACCCGGGACAATATATAAAGCTAAACGAACCGTTCACTGGGTAGTTACACATACGAAAATCCCTATTGATTTACCTGTTTTTACAAGGAAATAAAATGTGAAAAAAATATTTCTACATCCCATGGCCTTTCCCAACAATTTAAATTTTTCTCTTACAGGTCTAACACTTCCGAAAAACCAATACAACGCCCACCCGGGACAATATATAAAGCTAAACGAACCGTTCACTGGGCACTTATCCGTACGAAAATCCCTATTGATTTACCTGTTTTTACAAGGAAATAAAATGTGAAAAAAATATTTCTACATCCCATGGCCTTTCCCAACCATTTAAATTTTTCTCTTACAGGTCTAACACTTCCGAAAAACCAATACAACGCCCACCCGGAACAATATATAAAACTAAACGAACCGTTCACTGGGTACTTATACGTACGAAAATCCCTATTGATTTACCTGTTTTTACAAGGAAATAAAATGTGGAAAAAAAATATTTCTACATCCCATGGCCTTTCCCAACCATTTAAATTTTTCTCTTACAGGTCTAACACTTCAGAAAAACCAATACAACACCTACCCGGAACAATATATAAAGCTAAACGAACCGTTCACTTGGTAGTTACACGTACGAAAATCCCTATTGATTTACCTGTTTTTACAAGGAAATAAAATGTGAAAAAAATATTTCTACATCCCATGGCCTTTCCCAACCATTTAAATTTTTCTCTTACAGGTCTAACACTTCCGAAAAACCAATACAACGCCCCCCCGGAACAATATATAAAGCTAAACGAACCGTTCACTGGGCACTTATCTGTACGAAAATCCCTATTGATTTAGCTGTTTTTACAAGGAAATAAAATGTGAAAAAAATATTTCTACATCCCATGGCCATTCCCAACCATTTAAATTTTTCTCTTACAGATCTAAAACTTCCGAAAAACCTATACAACGCTCACCCGGAACAATATATAAAGCTAAACGAACCGTTCACTGGGCACTTATCTGTACGAAAATCCCTATTGATTTACCTGTTTTTACAAGGAAATAAAATGTGAAAAAAATATTTCTACATCCCATGGCCATTCCCAACCATTTAAATTTTTCTCTTACATGTCTAACACTTCCGAAAAACCACTACAACGCCACCCGGGACAATATATAAAGCTAAACGAACCGTTCACTGGGTAGTTACACATACGAAAATCCCTATTGATTTACCTGTTTTTACAAGGAAATAAAATGTGAAAAAAATATTTCTACATCCCATGGCCTTTCCCAACCATTTAAATTTTTCTCTTACAGGTCTAACACTTCCAAAAAACCAATACAACGCCCCCCCGGAACAATATATAAAGCTAAACGAACCGTTCACTGGGCACTTATCCGTACGAAAATCCCTATTGATTTACCTGTTTTTACAAGGAAATAAAATGTGAATAAAATATTTCTACATCCCATGGCCTTTCCCAACCATTTAAATTTTTCTCTTACAGGTCTACCACTTCCGAAAAACCAATACAACGCCCACCCGGAACAATATATAAAACTAAACGAACCGTTCACTGGGTACTTATACGTACGAAAATCCCTATTGATTTACCTGTTTTTACAAGGAAATAAAATGTGGAAAAAAAATATTTCTACATCCCATGGCCTTTCCCAACCATTTAAATTTTTCTCTTACAGGTCTAACACTTCAGAAAAACCAATACAACACCTACCCGGAACAATATATAAAGCTAAACGAACCGTTCACTTGGTAGTTACACGTACGAAAATCCCTATTGATTTACCTGTTTTTACAAGGAAATAAAATGTGAAAAAAATATTTCTACATCCCATGGCCTTTCCCAACCATTTAAATTTTTCTCTTACAGGTCTAACACTTCCGAAAAACCAATACAACGCCCCCCCGGAACAATATATAAAGCTAAACGAACCGTTCACTGGGCACTTATCTGTACGAAAATCCCTATTGATTTAGCTGTTTTTACAAGGAAATAAAATGTGAAAAAAATATTTCTACATCCCATGGCCTTTCCCAACCATTTAAATTTTTCTCTTACAGGTCTAACACTTCCAAAAAACCAATACAACGCCCCCCCGGAACAATATATAAAGCTAAACGAACCGTTCACTGGGCACTTATCCGTACGAAAATCCCTATTGATTTACCTGTTTTTACAAGGAAATAAAATGTGAAAAACATATTTCTACATCCCATGGCCTTTCCCAATCATTTAAATTTTTGTCTTACATGTCTAACACTTCCGAAAAACCAATACAACGCCCACCCGGAACAATATATAAAGCTAAACGAACCGTTCACTGGGCACTTATCTGTACGAAAATCCCTATTGATTTACCTGTTTTTACAAGGAAATAAAATGTGAAAAAAATATTTCTACATCCCATGGCCTTTCCCAACCATTTAAATTTTTCTCTTACAGGTCTAACACTTCGGAAAAACCAATACAACGCCTACCCGGAACAATATATAAAGCTAAACGAACCGTTCACTGGGTAGTTACACGTACGAAAATCCCTATTGATTTACCTGTTTTTACAAGGAATTAAAATGTGAAAAAAATATTTCTACATCCCATGGCCTTTCCCAACCATTTAAATTTTTCTCTTACAGGTCTAATACTTCCGAAAAACCAATACAACGCCCACCCGGAACAATCTATAAAGCTAAACGAACCGTTCACTGGGCACTTATCTGTACGAAAATCCCTATTGATTTAGCTGTTTTTACAAGGAAATAAAATGTGAAAAAAATATTTCTACATCCCATGGCCATTCCCAACCATTTAAATTTTTCTCTTACAGGTCTAACACTTCCGAAAAACCTATACAACGCTCACCCGGAACAATATATAAAGCTAAACGAACCGTTCACTGGGCACTTATCTGTACGAAAATCCCTATTGATTTACCTGTTTTTACAAGGAAATAAAATGTGAAAATAATATTTCTACATCCCATGGCCTTTCCCAACCATTTAAATTGTTCTCTAACAGGTCTAACACTTCCGAAAAACCAATACAACGCCCACCCGGAACAATATATAAAGCTAAACGAACCCTTCACTGGGCACTTATCCGTACGAAAATCCCTATTGATTTACCTGTTTTTACAAGGAAATAAAATGTGAAAAAAATATTTCTACATCCCATGGCCTTTCCCAACCATTTAAATATTTGTCTTACATGTCTAACACTTCTGAAAAACCAATACAACGCCCACCCGGAACAATATATAAAGCTAAACGAACCGTTCACTGGGTACTTATGCGTACGAAAATCCCTATTGATTTACCTGTTTTTACAAGGAAATAAAATGTGAAAAAAATATTTCTACATCCCATGGCCTTTCCCAACCTTTTAAATTTTTCTCTTACAGGTCTAACACTTCGGAAAAACCAATACAACGCCTACCCGGAACAATATATAAAGCTAAACGAACCGTTCACTGGGTAGTTACACGTACGAAAATCCCTATTGATTTACCTGTTTTTACAAGGAATTAAAATGTGAAAAAAATATTTCTACATCCCATGGCCTTTCCCAACCATTTAAATTTTTCTCTTACAGGTCTAATACTTCCGAAAAACCAATACAACGCCCACCCGGAACAATCTATAAAGCTAAACGAACCGTTCACTGGGTACTTATGCGTACGAAAATCCCTATTGATTTACCTGTTTTTACAAGGAAATAAAATATGAAAAAAATATTTCTACATCCCATGGCCTTTCCCAACCATTTAAATATTTGTCTTACATGTCTAACACTTCTGAAAAACCAACACAACGCCCACCCGGAACAATATATAAAGCTAAACGAACCGTTCACTGGGTACTTATGCGTACGAAAATCCCTATTGATTTACCAGTTTTTACAAGGAAATAAAATATTAAAAAAATATTTCTACATCCCATGGCCTTTCCCAACCATTTAAATTTTTCTCTTACACGTCTAACACTTCTGAAAAACCAATACAACGCCCACCCGGAACAATATATAAAGCTAAACGAAACGTTCACTGGGGACTTATCCGTACAAAAATCCCTATTGTTTTACCTGTTTTTACAAGGAAATAAAATGTGAAAAAAATATTTCTACATCCCATGGCCTTTCCCAACCATTTAAATTTTTCTCTTACAGGTCTAACACTTCCGAAAAACCAATACAACACCCACCTGGAACAATATATAAAGCTAAACGAACCGTTCAATGGGCACTTATCCTTACGAAAATCCCTATTGATTTACCTGTTATTACAAGGAAATAAAATGTGAAAAAAATATTTCTACATCCCATGGCCTTTCCCAACCATTTAAATTTTTCTCTTACAGGTCTAACACTTCCGAAAAACCAATACAACGCCCACCCGGAACAATATATAAAGCTAAACGAACCGTTCACTGGGTAGTTACACGTACGAAAATCCCTATTGATTTACCTGTTTTTACAAGGAAATAAAATGTGAAAAAAATATTTCTACATCCCATGGCCTTTCCCAACCATTTAAATTTTTCTCTTACAGGTCTAACACTTCCGAAAAACCAATACAACGCCCACCCGGAACAATATATAAAGCTAAACGAACCGTTCACTGGGCACTTATCCGTACGAAAATCCCTATTGATTTACCTGTTTTTACAAGGAAATAAAATGTGAAAAAAATATTTCTACATCCCATGGCCTTTCCCAACCATTTAAAATTTTCTCTTACAGGTCTAACACTTCCGAAAAACCAATACAACACCCACCTGGAACAATATATAAAGCTAAACGAACCGTTCAATGGGCACTTATCCTTACGAAAATCCCTATTGATTTACCAGTTTTTACAAGGAAATAAAATGTGAAAAAAATATTTCTACATCCCATGGCCTTTCCCAACCATTTAAATTTTTCTCTTACAGGTCTAACACTTCCGAAAAACCAATACAACGCCCACCCGGAACAATATATGAAGCTAAACTAACCGTTTACTGGGTACTTACACGTACGAAAATCCCTATTGATTTACCTGTTTTTACAAGGAAATAAAATGTGGAAAAAATATTTCTACATCCCATGGCCTTTCCCAACCATTTAAATTTTTCTCTTACAGGTCTAACACTTCCGAAAAACCAATACAACGCACACTCGGAACAATATATAAAGCTAAACGAACCGTTCACTGGGCACTTATCTGTACGAAAATCCCTATTGATTTACCTGTTTTTACAAGGAAATAAAATGTGAAAAAAATATTTCTACATCCCATGGCCATTCCCAACCATTTAAATTTTTCTCTTACATGTCTAACACTTCCGAAAAACCACTACAACGCCCACCCGGAACAATATATAAATCTAAACGAACCGTTCACTGGGTAGTTACACGTACGAAAATCCCTATTGATTTACCTGTTTTTACAAGGAAATAAAATGTGAAAAAAATATTTCTACATCCCATGGCCTTTCCCAACCATTTAAATTTTTCTCTTACAGGTCTAACACTTCCAAAAAACCAATACAACGCCCCCCCGGAACAATATATAAAGCTAAACGAACCGTTCACTGGGCACTTATCCGTACGAAAATCCCTATTGATTTACCAGTTTTTACAAGGAAATAAAATGTGAAAAACATATTTCTACATCCCATGGCCTTTCCCAAACATTTAAATTTTTGTCTTACATGTCTAACACTTCCGAAAAACCAATACAACGCCCACCCGGAACAATATATAAAGCTAAACGAACCGTTCACTGGGCACTTATCTGTACGAAAATCCCTATTGATTTACCTGTTTTTATAAGGAAATAAAATGTGAAAAAAATATTTCTACATCCCATGGCCTTTCCCAACCATTTAAATTTTTCTCTTACAGGTCTAACACTTCGGAAAAACCAATACAACGCCTACCCGGAACAATATATAAAGCTAAACGAACCGTTCACTGGGTAGTTACACGTACGAAAATCCCTATTGATTTACCTGTTTTTACAAGGAATTAAAATGTGAAAAAAATATTTCTACATCCCATGGCCTTTCCCAACCATTTAAATTTTTCTCTTACAGGTCTAATACTTCCGAAAAACCAATACAAGGCCCACCCGGAACAATATATAAAGCTAAACGAACCGTTCACTGGGCACTTATCTGTACGAAAATCCCTATTGATTTAGCTGTTTTTACAAGGAAATAAAATGTGAAAAAAATATTTCTACATCCCATGGCCATTCCCAACCATTTAAATTTTTCTCTTACAGGTCTAACACTTCCGAAAAACCTATACAACGCTCACCTGGAACAATATATAAAGCTAAACGAACCGTTCACTGGGCACTTATCTGTACGAAAATCCCTATTGATTTACCTGTTTTTACAAGGAAATAAAATGTGAAAAAAATATTTCTACATCCCATGGCCTTTCCCAACCATTTAAATTTTTCTCTAACAGGTCTAACACTTCCGAAAAACCAATACAACGCCCACCCGGAACAATATATAAAGCTAAACGAACCGTTCACTGGGCACTTATCCGTACGAAAATCCCTATTGATTTACCTGTTTTTACAAGGAAATAAAATGTGAAAAAAATATTTCTACATCCCATGGCCTTTCCCAACCATTTAAATATTTGTCTTACATGTCTAACACTTCTGAAAAACCAATACAACGCCCACCCGGAACAATATATAAAGCTAAACGAACCGTTCACTGGGTACTTATGCGTACGAAAATCCCTATTGATTTACCAGTTTTTACAAGGAAATAAAATATGAAAAAAATATTTCTACATCCCATGGCCTTTCCCAACCATTTAAATTTTTCTCTAACAGGTCTAACACTTCCGAAAAACCAATACAACGCCCACCCGGAACAATATATAAAGCTAAACGAACCGTTCACTGGGCACTTATCCGTACGAAAATCCCTATTGATTTACCTGTTTTTGCAAGGAAATAAAATGTGAAAAAAATATTTCTACATCCCATGGCCTTTCCCAACCATTTAAATATTTGTCTTACATGTCTAACACTTCTAAAAAACCAATACAACGCCCATCCGGAACAATATATAAAGCTAAACGAACCGTTCACTAGGTACTTATGCGTACGAAAATCCCTATTGATTTACCAGTTTTTACAAGGAAATAAAATATGAAAAAAATATTTCTACATCCCATGGCCTTTCCCAACCATTTAAATTTTTCTCTTACAGGTCTAATACTTATGAAAAACCAATACAACCCCCACCCGGAACAATATATAAAGCTAAACGAACCGTTCACTGGGCACTTATCCGTACAAAAATCCCTATTGTTTTACCTGTTTTTACAAGGAAATAAAATGTGAAAAAAATATTTCTACATCCCATGGCCTTTCCCAACCATTTAAATTTTTCTCTTACAGGTCTAACACTTCCGAAAAACCAATACAACACCCACCTGGAACAATATATAAAGCTAAACGAACCGTTCAATGGGCACTTATCCTTACGAAAATCCCTATTGATTTACCTGTTATTACAAGGAAATAAAATGTGAAAAAAATATTTCTACATCCCATGGCCTTTCCCAACCATTTAAATTTTTCTCTTATAGGTCTAACACTTCCGAAAAACCAATACAACGCCCACCCGGAACAATATATAAAGCTAAACGAACCGTTCACTGGGTAGTTACACGTACGAAAATCCCTATTGATTTACCTGTTTTTACAAGGAAATAAAATGTGAAAAAAATATTTCTACATCCCATGGCCTTTCCCAACCATTTACATTTTTCTCTTACAGGTCTAACACTTCCGAAAAACCAATACAACGCCCACCCGGAACAATATATAAAGCTAAACGAACCGTTCACTGGGCACTTATCCGTACGAAAATCCCTATTGATTTACCTGTTTTTACAAGGAAATAAAATGTGAAAAAAATATTTCTACATCCCATGGCCTTTCCCAACCATTTAAATTTTTCTCTTACAGGTCTAACACTTCTGAAAAACCAATACAACGCCCACCCGGAACAATATATAAAGCTAAACGAACCGTTCACTGGGTAGTTACACGTACGAAAATCCCTATTGATTTACCTGTTTTTACAAGGAAATAAAATGTGAAAAAAATATTTCTACATCCCATGGCCTTTCCCAACCATTTAAATTTTTCTCTTACTGGTCTAACACTTCAGAAAAACCAATACAACGCCCACCCAGAACAATATATAAAGCTAAACGAACCGTTCACTGGGCACTTATCCGTACGAAAATCCCTATTGTTTTACCTGTTTTTACAAGGAAATAAAATGTGAAAAAAATATTTCTACATCCCATGGCCTTTCCCAACCATTTAAATTTTTCTCTTACAGGTCTAAGACTTCCGAGAAACCAATACAACGCCCACCCGGAACAATATATAAAGCTAAACGAACCGTTCACTGGGTACTTAGACGTACGAAAATCCCTATTGATTTACCTGTTTTTACAAGGAAATAAAATGTGAAAAAAATATTTCTACATCCCATGGCCTTTCCCAGCCATTTAAATTTTTCTCTTACAGGTCTAACACTTCCGAAAAACCAATACAACGCCCACCCGGAACAATATATAAAGCTAAACGAACCGTTCACTGGGTACTTATCCGTACGAAAATCCCTATTGATTTACCTGTTTTTACAAGGAAATAAAATGTGAAAAAAATATTTCTACATCCCATGGCCTTTCCCAACCATTTAAATATTTCTCTTACAGGTCTAACACTTCCGAAAAACCAATACAACACCCACCTGGAACAATATATAAAGCTAAACGAACCGTTCACTGGGTAGTTACACGTACGAAAATCCCTATTGATTTACCTGTCTTTACAAGGAAATAAAATGTGAAAAAATTATTTCTAAATCCCATGGCCTTTCCCAACCATTTAAATTTTTCTCTTACAGGACTAACACTTCCGAAAAACCAATACAACGCCCACCCGGAACAATATATAAAGCTTAACGAACCGTTCACTGGGCACTTATCCGTACGAAAATCCCTATTGTTTTACCTGTTTTTACAAGGAAATAAAATGTGAAAAAAATATTTCTACATCCCATGGCCTTTCCGAACCATTTAAATTTTTCTCTTAGTGGTCTAAGACTTTCGAAAAACCAATACAACGCCCACCCGGAACAATATATAAAGCTAAACGAACCGTTCACTGGGTAGTTACACGTACGAAAATCCCTATTGATTTACCTGTTTTTACAAGGAAATAAAATGTGAAAAAAATATTTCTAAATCCCATGGCCTTTCCCAACCATTTAAATTTTTCTCTTACAGGTCTAACACTTCCGAAAAACCAATACAACGCCACCCGGAACAATATATAAAGCTAAACGAACCGTTCACTGGGCACTTATCCGTACGAAAATCCCTATTGTTTTACCTGTTTTTACAAGGAAATAAAGTGTGAAAAAAATATTTCTACATCCCATGGCCATTCCCAACCATTTAAATTTTTCTCGTACAGGTCTAACACTTCCGAAACACCAATACAACGCCCACACGGAACAATATATAAAGCTAAACGAACCGTTCACTGGGCACTTATCCGTACGAAAATCCCTATTGATTTACCTGTTTTTATAAGGAAATAAATTGTGAAAAAAATATTTCTACATCCCATGGCCTTTCCCAACCATTTCAATTTTTCTCGTACAGGTCTAACACTTCCGAAAAACCAATACAACGCCCACCCGGAACAATATATACAGCTAAACGAACCGTTCCCTGGGTACTTACACGTACAAAAATCCCTATTGATTTACCTGTTTTTACAAGGAAATAAAATGTGAAAAAAATATTTCTACATCCCATGGCCATTCCCAACCATTTAAATTTTTCTCGTACAGGTCTAACACTTCCGAAAAACCAATACAACGCCCACCCGGAACAATATATACAGCTAAACAAACCGTTCACTGGGTACTTACACGTACGAAAATCCCTATTGATTTACCTGTTTTTACAAGGAAATAAAATGTGAAAAAAATATTTCTACATCCCATGGCCTTTCCCAACCATTTAAATTTTTCTCTTACTGGTCTAAGACTTCCGAAAAACCAATACAACGCCCACCCGGAACAATATATAAAGCTAAACGAACCGTTCACTGGGTACTTAGACGTACGAAAATACCTATTGATTTACCTGTTTTTACAAGGAAATAAAATGTGAAAAAAATATTTCTACATCCCATGGCCTTTCGCAACCATTTAAATTTTTCTCTTACAGGTCTAACACTTCCGAAAAACCAATACAACGCCCACCCAAAACAATATATAAAGCTAAACGAACCGTTCACTGGGCACTTATCCGTACGAAAATACCTATTGATTTACCTGTTTTTACAAGGAAATAAAATGTGAAAAAAATATTTCTACATCCCATGGCCTTTCGCAACCATTTAAATTTTTCTCTTACAGGTCTAACACTTCCGAAAAACCAATACAACGCCCACCCAAAACAATATATAAAGCTAAACGAACCGTTCACTGGGCACTTATCTGTACGGAAATCCCTATTGATTTACCTGTTTTTACAAGGAAATAAAATGTGAAAAAAATATTTCTAAATCCCATGGCCTTTCCCAAC
Source organism: Paroedura picta (assembly GCF_049243985.1). NCBI lineage: Eukaryota > Metazoa > Chordata > Lepidosauria > Squamata > Gekkonidae > Paroedura > Paroedura picta. The sequence goes on from NC_135372.1 coordinate 20,173,711, forward strand.
CATTTAAATTTTTCTCTTACAGGTCTAACACTTCCGAAAAACCAATACAACGCCCACACGGAACAATATATAAAGCTAAACGAACCGTTCACTGGGTACTTATGCGTACGAAAATCCCAATTGATTTACCTGTTTTAACAAGGAAATAAAATATGAAAAAAATATTTCTACATCCCATGGCCTTTCCCAACCATTTAAATTTTTCTCTTATAGGTCTAACACTTCTGAAAAACCAATACAACGCCCACCCGGAACAATATATAAAGCTAAACGAACCGTTCACTGGGCACTTATCCGTACGAAAATCCCTATTGTTTTACCTGTTTTTACAAGGAAATAAAATGTGAAAAAAATATTTCTACATCCCATGGCCTTTCGCAACCATTTAAATTTTTCTCTTACAGGTCTAACACTACCGAAAAACCAATACAACACCCACCTGGAACAATATATAAAGCTAAACGAACCGTTCAATGGGCACTTATCCTTACGAAAATCCCTATTGATTTACCTATTTTTACAAGGAAATAAAATGTGAAAAAAATATTTCTACATCCCATGGGCTTTCCCAACCATTTAAATTTTTCTCTTACAGGTCTAACACTTCTGAAAAACCAATACAACGCCCACCCGGAACAATATATAAAGCTAAACGAACCGTTCACTGGGTAGTTACACGTACGAAAATCCCTATTGATGTACCTGTTTTTACAAGGAAATAAAATGTGAAAAAAATATTTTTAAATCCCATGGCCTTTCCCAACCATTTAAATTTTTCTCTTACAGGTCTAACACTTCCGAAAAACCAATACAACGCCCACCCGGAACAATATATAAAGCTAAACTAACCGTTTACTGGGTACTTACACGTACGAAAATCCCTATTGATTTACCTGTTTTTACAAGGAAATAAAATGTGGAAAAAATATTTCTACATCCCATGGCCTTTCCCAACCATTTAAATTTTTCTCTTACAGGTCTAACACTTCCGAAAAACCAATACAACGCACACTCAGAACAATATATAAAGCTAAATGAACCGTTCACTGGGCACTTATCTGTACGAAAATCCCTATTGATTTACCTGTTTTTACAAGGAAATAAAATGTGAAAAAAATATTTCTACATCCCATGGCCATTCCCAACCATTTAAATTTTTCTCTTACATGTCTAACACTTCCGAAAAACCACTACAACGCCCACCTGGAACAATATATAAAGCTAAACGAACCGTTCACTGGGTAGTTACACGTACGAAAATCCCTATTGATTTACCTGTTTTTACAAGGAAATAAAATGTGAAAAAAATATTTCTACATCCCATGGCCTTTCCCAACCATTTAAATTTTTCTCTTACAGGTCTAACACTTCCAAAAAACCAATACAATGCCCCCCCGGAACAATATATAAAGCTAAACGAACCGTTCACTGGGCACTTATCCGTACGAAAATCCCTATTGATTTACCTGTTTTTACAAGGAAATAAAATGTGAAAAAAATATTTCTACATCCCATGGCCTTTCCCAATCATTTAAATTTTTGTCTTACATGTCTAACACTTCCGAAAAACCAATACAACGCCCACCCGGAACAATATATAAAGCTAAACGAACCGTTCACTGGGCACTTATCTGTACGAAAATCCCTATTGATTTACCTGTTTTTACAAGGAAATAAAATGTGAAAAAAATATTTCTACATCCCATGGCCTTTCCCAACCGTTTAAATTTTTCTCTTACAGGTCTAACACTTCGGAAAAACCAATACAACGCCTACCCGGAACAATATATAAAGCTAAACGAACCGTTCACTGGGTAGTTACACGTACGAAAATCCCTATTGATTTACCTGTTTTTACAAGGAATTAAAATGTGAAAAAAATATTTCTACATCCCATGGCCTTTCCCAACCATTTAAATTTTTCTCTTATAGGTCTAATACTTCCGAAAAACCAATACAACGCCCACCCGGAACAATATATAAAGCTAAACGAACCGTTCACTGGGCACTTATCTGTACGAAAATCCCTATTGATTTAGCTGTTTTTACAAGGAAATAAAATGTGAAAAAAATATTTCTACATCCCATGGCCATTCCCAACCATTTAAATTTTTCTCTTACAGGTCTAACACTTCCGAAAAACCTATACAACGCTCACCCGGAACAATATATAAAGCTAAACGAACCGTTCACTGGGCACTTATCTGTACGAAAATCCCTATTGATTTACCTGTTTTTACAAGGAAATAAAATGTGAAAAAAATATTTCTACATCCCATGGCCTTTCCCAACCATTTAAATTTTTCTCTAACAGGTCTAACACTTCCGAAAAACCAATACAACGCCCACCCGGAACAATATATAAAGCTAAACGAACCGTTCACTGGGCACTTATCCGTACGAAAATCCCTATTGATTTACCTGTTTTTACAAGGAAATAAAATGTGAAAAAAATATTTCTACATCCCATGGCCTTTCCCAACCATTTAAATATTTGTCTTACATGTCTAACACTTCTGAAAAACCAATACAACGCCCACCCGGAACAATATATAAAGCTAAACGAACCGTTCACTGGGTACTTATGCGTACGAAAATCCCTATTGATTTACCAGTTTTTACAAGGAAATAAAATATGAAAAAAATATTTCTACATCCCATGGCCTTTCCCAACCATTTAAATTTTTCTCTAACAGGTCTAACACTTCCGAAAAACCAATACAACGCCCACCCGGAACAATATATAAAGCTAAACGAACCGTTCACTGGGCACTTATCCGTACGAAAATCCCTATTGATTTACCTGTTTTTACAAGGAAATAAAATGTGAAAAAAATATTTCTACATCCCATGGCCTTTCCCAACCATTTAAATTTTTGTCTTACATGTCTTATACTTCCGAAAAACCAATACAACGCCCACCCGGAACAATATATAAAGCTAAACGAACCGTTCACTGGGTACTTATGCGTACGAAAATCCCTATTGATTTACCAGTTTTTACAAGGAAATAAAATATGAAAAAAATATTTCTACATCCCATGGCCTTTCCCAACCATTTAAATTTTTCTCTTACAGGTCTAACACTTCTGAAAAACCAATACAACGCCCACCCGGAACAATAAATAAAGCTAAACGAACCGTTCACTGGGCACTTATCCGTACAAAAATCCCTATTGTTTTACCTGTTTTTACAAGGAAATAAAATGTGAAAAAAATATTTCTACATCCCATGGCCTTTCCCAACCATTTAAATTTTTCTCTTACAGGTCTAACACTTCCGAAAAACCAATACAACACCCACCTGGAACAATATATAAAGCTAAACGAACCGTTCAATGGGCACTTATCCTTACGAAAATCCCTATTGATTTACCAGTTTTTACAAGGAAATAAAATGTGAAAAAAATATTTCTACATCCCATGGCCTTTCCCAACCATTTAAATTTTTCTCTTACAGGTCTAACACTTCCGAAAAACCAATACAACGCCCACCCGGAACAATATATGAAGCTAAACTAACCGTTTACTGGGTACTTACACGTACGAAAATCCCTATTGATTTACCTGTTTTTACAAGGAAATAAAATGTGAAAAAAATATTTCTACATCCCATGGCCATTCCCAACCATTTAAATTTTTCTCTTACAGGTGTAACACTTCCGAAAAACCACTACAACGCCCACCCGGAACAATATATAAAGCTAAACGAACCGTTCACTGGGTAGTTACACGTACGAAAATCCCTATTGATTTACCTGTTTTTACAAGGAAATAAAATGTGAAAAAAATATTTCTACATCCCATGGCCTTTCCCAACCATTTAAATTTTTCTCTTACAGGTCTAACACTTCCAAAAAACCAATACAACGCCCCCCCGGAACAATATATAAAGCTAAACGAACCGTTCACTGGGCACTTATACGTACGAAAATCCCTATTGATTTACCTGTTTTTACAAGGAAATAAAATGTGAAAAAAATATTTCTACATCCCATGGCCTTTCCCAACCATTTAAATTTTTCTCTTACAGGTCTAACACTTCCGAAAAACCAATACAACGCCCACCCGGAACAATATATAAAACTAAACGAACCGTTCACTGGGTACTTATACGTACGAAAATCCCTATTGATTTACCTGTTTTTACAAGGAAATAAAATGTGGAAAAAAAATATTTCTACATCCCATGGCCTTTCCCAACCATTTAAATTTTTCTCTTACAGGTCTAACACTTCAGAAAAACCAATACAACACCTACCCGGAACAATATATAAAGCTAAACGAACCGTTCACTGGGTAGTTACACGTACGAAAATCCCTATTGATTTTCCTGTTTTTACAAGGAAATAAAATGTGAAAAAAATATTTCTACATCCCATGGCCTTTCCCAACCATTTAAATTTTTCTCTTACAGGTCTAACACTTCCGAAAAACCAATACAACGCCCACCCGGAACAATATATAAAGCTAAACGAACCGTTCACTGGGCACTTATCTGTACGAAAATCCCTATTGATTTACCTGTTTTTACAAGGAAATAAAATGTGAAAAAAATATTTCTACATCCCATGGCCATTCCCAACCATTTAAATTTTTCTCTTACAGGTCTAACACTTCCGAAAAACCAATACAACGCCCCCCCGGAACAATATATAAAGCTAAACGAACCGTTCACTGGGCACTTATCTGTACGAAAATCCCTATTGATTTAGCTGTTTTTACAAGGAAATAAAATGTGAAAAAAATATTTCTACATCCCATGGCCATTCCCAACCGTTTAAATTTTTCTCTTACAGATCTAACACTTCCGAAAAACCTATACAACGCTCACCCGGAACAATATATAAAGCTAAACGAACCGTTCACTGGGCACTTATCTGTACGAAAATCCCAATTGATTTACCTGTTTTTACAAGGATATAAAATGTGAAAAAAATATTTCTACATCCCATGGCCATTCCCAACCATTTAAATTTTTCTCTTACAGATCTAACACTTCCGAAAAACCAATACAACGCCCACCCGGAACAATATATAAAGCTAAACGAACCGTTCACTGGGTAGTTACACGTACGAAAATCCCTATTGATTTACCTGTTTTTACAAGGAAATAAAATGTGAAAAAAATATTTCTACATCCCATGGCCTTTCCCAACCATTTAAATTTTTCTCTTACAGGTCTAACACTTCCAAAAAACCAATACAACGCCCCCCCGGAACAATATATAAAGCTAAACGAACCGTTCACTGGGCACTTATCCGTACGAAAATCCCTATTGATTTACCTGTTTTTACAAGGAAATAAAATGTGAAAAACATATTTCTACATCCCATGGCCTTTCCCAACCATTTAAATATTTGTCTTACATGTCTAACACTTCTGAAAAACCAATACAACGCCCACCCGGAACAATATATAAAGCTAAACGAAACGTTCACTGGGTACTTATGCGTACGAAAATCCCTATTGATTTACCAGTTTTTACAAGGAAATAAAATATGAAAAAAATATTTCTACATCCCATGGCCTTTCCCAACCATTTAAATTTTTCTCTAACAGGTCTAACACTTCCGAAAAACCAATACAACGCCCACCCAGAACAATATATAAAGCTAAACGAACCGTTCACTGGGCACTTATCCGTACGAAAATCCCTATTGATTTACCTGTTTTTACAAGGAAATAAAATGTGAAAAAAATATTTCTACATCCCATGGCCTTTCCCAACCATTTAAATTTTTGTCTTACATGTCTAATACTTCCGAAAAACCAATACAACGCCCACCCGGAACAATATATAAAGCTAAACGAACCGTTCACTGGGTACTTATGCGTACGAAAATCCCTATTGATTTACCAGTTTTTACAAGGAAATAAAATATGAAAAAAATATTTCTACATCCCATGGCCTTTCCCAACCATTTAAATTTTTCTCTTACAGGTCTAACACTTCTGAAAAACCAATACAACGCCCACCCGGAATAATAAATAAAGCTAAACGAACCGTTCACTGGGCACTTATCCGTACAAAAATCCCTATTGTTTTACCTGTTTTTACAAGGAAATAAAATGTGAAAAAAATATTTCTACATCCCATGGCCTTTCCCAACCATTTAAATTTTTCTCTTACAGGTCTAACACTTCCGAAAAACCAATACAACGCCCACCCGGAACAATATATGAAGCTAAACTAACCGTTTACTGGGTACTTACACGTACGAAAATCCCTATTGATTTACCTGTTTTTACAAGGAAATAAAATGTGGAAAAAATATTTCTACATCCCATGGCCTTTCCCAACCATTTAAATTTTTCCCTTACAGGTCTAACACTTCCGAAAAACCAATACAACGCACACTCGGAACAATATATAAAGCTAAACGAACCGTTCACTGGGCACTTATCTGTACGAAAATCCCTATTGATTTACCTGTTTTTACAAGGAAATAAAATGTGAAAAAAATATTTCTACATCCCATGGCCATTCCCAACCATTTAAATTTTTCTCTTACATGTCTAACACTTCCGAAAAACCACTACAACGCCCACCCGGGACAATATATAAAGCTAAACGAACCGTTCACTGGGTAGTTACACATACGAAAATCCCTATTGATTTACCTGTTTTTACAAGGAAATAAAATGTGAAAAAAATATTTCTACATCCCATGGCCTTTCCCAACAATTTAAATTTTTCTCTTACAGGTCTAACACTTCCGAAAAACCAATACAACGCCCACCCGGGACAATATATAAAGCTAAACGAACCGTTCACTGGGCACTTATCCGTACGAAAATCCCTATTGATTTACCTGTTTTTACAAGGAAATAAAATGTGAAAAAAATATTTCTACATCCCATGGCCTTTCCCAACCATTTAAATTTTTCTCTTACAGGTCTAACACTTCCGAAAAACCAATACAACGCCCACCCGGAACAATATATAAAACTAAACGAACCGTTCACTGGGTACTTATACGTACGAAAATCCCTATTGATTTACCTGTTTTTACAAGGAAATAAAATGTGGAAAAAAAATATTTCTACATCCCATGGCCTTTCCCAACCATTTAAATTTTTCTCTTACAGGTCTAACACTTCAGAAAAACCAATACAACACCTACCCGGAACAATATATAAAGCTAAACGAACCGTTCACTTGGTAGTTACACGTACGAAAATCCCTATTGATTTACCTGTTTTTACAAGGAAATAAAATGTGAAAAAAATATTTCTACATCCCATGGCCTTTCCCAACCATTTAAATTTTTCTCTTACAGGTCTAACACTTCCGAAAAACCAATACAACGCCCCCCCGGAACAATATATAAAGCTAAACGAACCGTTCACTGGGCACTTATCTGTACGAAAATCCCTATTGATTTAGCTGTTTTTACAAGGAAATAAAATGTGAAAAAAATATTTCTACATCCCATGGCCATTCCCAACCATTTAAATTTTTCTCTTACAGATCTAAAACTTCCGAAAAACCTATACAACGCTCACCCGGAACAATATATAAAGCTAAACGAACCGTTCACTGGGCACTTATCTGTACGAAAATCCCTATTGATTTACCTGTTTTTACAAGGAAATAAAATGTGAAAAAAATATTTCTACATCCCATGGCCATTCCCAACCATTTAAATTTTTCTCTTACATGTCTAACACTTCCGAAAAACCACTACAACGCCCTCCCAGAACAATATATAAAGCTAAACGAACCGTTCACTGGGCACTTATCTGTACGAAAATCCCAATTGATTTACCTGTTTTTACAAGGATATAAAATGTGAAAAAAATATTTCTACATCCCATGGCCATTCCCAACCATTTAAATTTTTCTCTTACAGATCTAACACTTCCGAAAAACCAATACAACGCCCACCCGGAACAATATATAAAGCTAAACGAACCGTTCACTGGGTAGTTACACGTACGAAAATCCCTATTGATTTACCTGTTTTTACAAGGAAATAAAATGTGAAAAAAATATTTCTACATCCCATGGCCTTTCCCAACCATTTAAATTTTTCTCTTACAGGTCTAACACTTCCAAAAAACCAATACAACGCCCCCCCGGAACAATATATAAAGCTAAACGAACCGTTCACTGGGCACTTATCCGTACGAAAATCCCTATTGATTTACCTGTTTTTACAAGGAAATAAAATGTGAAAAACATATTTCTACATCCCATGGCCTTTCCCAACCATTTAAATATTTGTCTTACATGTCTAACACTTCTGAAAAACCAATACAACGCCCACCCGGAACAATATATAAAGCTAAACGAACCGTTCACTGGGTACTTATGCGTACGAAAATCCCTATTGATTTACCTGTTTTTACAAGGAAATAAAATGTGAAAAAAATATTTCTACATCCCATGGCCTTTCCCAACCATTTAAATTTTTGTCTTACATGTCTAATACTTCCGAAAAACCAATACAACGCCCACCCGGAACAATATATAAAGCTAAACGAACCGTTCACTGGGTACTTATGCGTACGAAAATCCCTATTGATTTACCAGTTTTTACAAGGAAATAAAATATGAAAAAAATATTTCTACATCCCATGGCCTTTCCCAACCATTTAAATTTTTCTCTTACAGGTCTAACACTTCTGAAAAACCAATACAACGCCCACCCGGAATAATAAATAAAGCTAAACGAACCGTTCACTGGGCACTTATCCGTACAAAAATCCCTATTGTTTTACCTGTTTTTACAAGGAAATAAAATGTGAAAAAAATATTTCTACATCCCATGGCCTTTCCCAACCATTTAAATTTTTCTCTTACAGGTCTAACACTTCCGAAAAACCAATACAACGCCCACCCGGAACAATATATGAAGCTAAACTAACCGTTTACTGGGTACTTACACGTACGAAAATCCCTATTGATTTACCTGTTTTTACAAGGAAATAAAATGTGGAAAAAATATTTCTACATCCCATGGCCTTTCCCAACCATTTAAATTTTTCCCTTACAGGTCTAACACTTCCGAAAAACCAATACAACGCACACTCGGAACAATATATAAAGCTAAACGAACCGTTCACTGGGCACTTATCTGTACGAAAATCCCTATTGATTTACCTGTTTTTACAAGGAAATAAAATGTGAAAAAAATATTTCTACATCCCATGGCCATTCCCAACCATTTAAATTTTTCTCTTACATGTCTAACACTTCCGAAAAACCACTACAACGCCCACCCGGGACAATATATAAAGCTAAACGAACCGTTCACTGGGTAGTTACACATACGAAAATCCCTATTGATTTACCTGTTTTTACAAGGAAATAAAATGTGAAAAAAATATTTCTACATCCCATGGCCTTTCCCAACAATTTAAATTTTTCTCTTACAGGTCTAACACTTCCGAAAAACCAATACAACGCCCACCCGGGACAATATATAAAGCTAAACGAACCGTTCACTGGGCACTTATCCGTACGAAAATCCCTATTGATTTACCTGTTTTTACAAGGAAATAAAATGTGAAAAAAATATTTCTACATCCCATGGCCTTTCCCAACCATTTAAATTTTTCTCTTACAGGTCTAACACTTCCGAAAAACCAATACAACGCCCACCCGGAACAATATATAAAACTAAACGAACCGTTCACTGGGTACTTATACGTACGAAAATCCCTATTGATTTACCTGTTTTTACAAGGAAATAAAATGTGGAAAAAAATATTTCTACATCCCATGGCCTTTCCCAACCATTTAAATTTTTCTCTTACAGGTCTAACACTTCAGAAAAACCAATACAACACCTACCCGGAACAATATATAAAGCTAAACGAACCGTTCACTTGGTAGTTACACGTACGAAAATCCCTATTGATTTACCTGTTTTTACAAGGAAATAAAATGTGAAAAAAATATTTCTACATCCCATGGCCTTTCCCAACCATTTAAATTTTTCTCTTACAGGTCTAACACTTCCGAAAAACCAATACAACGCCCCCCCGGAACAATATATAAAGCTAAACGAACCGTTCACTGGGCACTTATCTGTACGAAAATCCCTATTGATTTAGCTGTTTTTACAAGGAAATAAAATGTGAAAAAAATATTTCTACATCCCATGGCCATTCCCAACCATTTAAATTTTTCTCTTACAGATCTAAAACTTCCGAAAAACCTATACAACGCTCACCCGGAACAATATATAAAGCTAAACGAACCGTTCACTGGGCACTTATCTGTACGAAAATCCCTATTGATTTACCTGTTTTTACAAGGAAATAAAATGTGAAAAAAATATTTCTACATCCCATGGCCATTCCCAACCATTTAAATTTTTCTCTTACATGTCTAACACTTCCGAAAAACCACTACAACGCCACCCGGGACAATATATAAAGCTAAACGAACCGTTCACTGGGTAGTTACACATACGAAAATCCCTATTGATTTACCTGTTTTTACAAGGAAATAAAATGTGAAAAAAATATTTCTACATCCCATGGCCTTTCCCAACCATTTAAATTTTTCTCTTACAGGTCTAACACTTCCAAAAAACCAATACAACGCCCCCCCGGAACAATATATAAAGCTAAACGAACCGTTCACTGGGCACTTATCCGTACGAAAATCCCTATTGATTTACCTGTTTTTACAAGGAAATAAAATGTGAATAAAATATTTCTACATCCCATGGCCTTTCCCAACCATTTAAATTTTTCTCTTACAGGTCTAACACTTCCGAAAAACCAATACAACGCCCACCCGGAACAATATATAAAACTAAACGAACCGTTCACTGGGTACTTATACGTACGAAAATCCCTATTGATTTACCTGTTTTTACAAGGAAATAAAATGTGGAAAAAAAATATTTCTACATCCCATGGCCTTTCCCAACCATTTAAATTTTTGTCTTACAGGTCTAACACTTCCGAAAAACCAATACAACGCCCACCCGGAACAATATATAAAGCTAAACGAACCGTTCACTGGGCACTTATCTGTACGAAAATCCCTATTGATTTACCTGTTTTTACAAGGAAATAAAATGTGAAAAAAATATTTCTACATCCCATGGCCTTTCCCAACCATTTAAATTTTTCTCTTACAGGTCTAACACTTCGGAAAAACCAATACAACGCCTACCCGGAACAATATATAAAGCTAAACGAACCGTTCACTGGGTAGTTACACGTACGAAAATCCCTATTGATTTACCTGTTTTTACAAGGAATTAAAATGTGAAAAAAATATTTCTACATCCCATGGCCTTTCCCAACCATTTAAATTTTTCTCTTACAGGTCTAATACTTCCGAAAAACCAATACAACGCCCACCCGGAACAATCTATAAAGCTAAACGAACCGTTCACTGGGCACTTATCTGTACGAAAATCCCTATTGATTTAGCTGTTTTTACAAGGAAATAAAATGTGAAAAAAATATTTCTACATCCCATGGCCATTCCCAACCATTTAAATTTTTCTCTTACAGGTCTAACACTTCCGAAAAACCTATACAACGCTCACCCGGAACAATATATAAAGCTAAACGAACCGTTCACTGGGCACTTATCTGTACGAAAATCCCTATTGATTTACCTGTTTTTACAAGGAAATAAAATGTGAAAATAATATTTCTACATCCCATGGCCTTTCCCAACCATTTAAATTGTTCTCTAACAGGTCTAACACTTCCGAAAAACCAATACAACGCCCACCCGGAACAATATATAAAGCTAAACGAACCCTTCACTGGGCACTTATCCGTACGAAAATCCCTATTGATTTACCTGTTTTTACAAAGAAATAAAATGTGAAAAAAATATTTCTACATCCCATGGCCTTTCCCAACCATTTAAATATTTGTCTTACATGTCTAACACTTCTGAAAAACCAATACAACGCCCACCCGGAACAATATATAAAGCTAAACGAACCGTTCACTGGGTACTTATGCGTACGAAAATCCCTATTGATTTACCTGTTTTTACAAGGAAATAAAATGTGAAAAAAATATTTCTACATCCCATGGCCTTTCCCAACCTTTTAAATTTTTCTCTTACAGGTCTAACACTTCGGAAAAACCAATACAACGCCTACCCGGAACAATATATAAAGCTAAACGAACCGTTCACTGGGTAGTTACACGTACGAAAATCCCTATTGATTTACCTGTTTTTACAAGGAATTAAAATGTGAAAAAAATATTTCTACATCCCATGGCCTTTCCCAACCATTTAAATTTTTCTCTTACAGGTCTAATACTTCCGAAAAACCAATACAACGCCCACCCGGAACAATCTATAAAGCTAAACGAACCGTTCACTGGGTACTTATGCGTACGAAAATCCCTATTGATTTACCTGTTTTTACAAGGAAATAAAATATGAAAAAAATATTTCTACATCCCATGGCCTTTCCCAACCATTTAAATATTTGTCTTACATGTCTAACACTTCTGAAAAACCAATACAACGCCCACCCGGAACAATATATAAAGCTAAACGAACCGTTCACTGGGTACTTATGCGTACGAAAATCCCTATTGATTTACCAGTTTTTACAAGGAAATAAAATATTAAAAAAATATTTCTACATCCCATGGCCTTTCCCAACCATTTAAATTTTTCTCTTACAGGTCTAACACTTCTGAAAAACCAATACAACGCCCACCCGGAACAATATATAAAGCTAAACGAAACGTTCACTGGGGACTTATCCGTACAAAAATCCCTATTGTTTTACCTGTTTTTACAAGGAAATAAAATGTGAAAAAAATATTTCTACATCCCATGGCCTTTCCCAACCATTTAAATTTTTCTCTTACAGGTCTAACACTTCCGAAAAACCAATACAACGCCCACCTGGAACAATATATAAAGCTAAACGAACCGTTCAATGGGCACTTATCCTTACGAAAATCCCTATTGATTTACCTGTTATTACAAGGAAATAAAATGTGAAAAAAATATTTCTACATCCCATGGCCTTTCCCAACCATTTAAATTTTTCTCTTACAGGTCTAACACTTCCGAAAAACCAATACAACGCCCACCCGGAACAATATATAAAGCTAAACGAACCGTTCACTGGGTAGTTACACGTACGAAAATCCCTATTGATTTACCTGTTTTTACAAGGAAATAAAATGTGAAAAAAATATTTCTACATCCCATGGCCTTTCCCAACCATTTAAATTTTTCTCTTACAGGTCTAACACTTCCGAAAAACCAATACAACGCCCACCCGGAACAATATATAAAGCTAAACGAACCGTTCACTGGGCACTTATCCGTACGAAAATCCCTATTGATTTACCTGTTTTTACAAGGAAATAAAATGTGAAAAAAATATTTCTACATCCCATGGCCTTTCCCAACCATTTAAAATTTTCTCTTACAGGTCTAACACTTCCGAAAAACCAATACAACACCCACCTGGAACAATATATAAAGCTAAACGAACCGTTCAATGGGCACTTATCCTTACGAAAATCCCTATTGATTTACCAGTTTTTACAAGGAAATAAAATGTGAAAAAAATATTTCTACATCCCATGGCCTTTCCCAACCATTTAAATTTTTCTCTTACAGGTCTAACACTTCCGAAAAACCAATACAACGCCCACCCGGAACAATATATGAAGCTAAACTAACCGTTTACTGGGTACTTACACGTACGAAAATCCCTATTGATTTACCTGTTTTTACAAGGAAATAAAATGTGGAAAAAATATTTCTACATCCCATGGCCTTTCCCAACCATTTAAATTTTTCTCTTACAGGTCTAACACTTCCGAAAAACCAATACAACGCACACTCGGAACAATATATAAAGCTAAACGAACCGTTCACTGGGCACTTATCTGTACGAAAATCCCTATTGATTTACCTGTTTTTACAAGGAAATAAAATGTGAAAAAAATATTTCTACATCCCATGGCCATTCCCAACCATTTAAATTTTTCTCTTACATGTCTAACACTTCCGAAAAACCACTACAACGCCCACCCGGAACAATATATAAATCTAAACGAACCGTTCACTGGGTAGTTACACGTACGAAAATCCCTATTGATTTACCTGTTTTTACAAGGAAATAAAATGTGAAAAAAATATTTCTACATCCCATGGCCTTTCCCAACCATTTAAATTTTTCTCTTACAGGTCTAACACTTCCAAAAAACCAATACAACGCCCCCCCGGAACAATATATAAAGCTAAACGAACCGTTCACTGGGCACTTATCCGTACGAAAATCCCTATTGATTTACCTGTTTTTACAAGGAAATAAAATGTGAAAAACATATTTCTACATCCCATGGCCTTTCCCAATCATTTAAATTTTTGTCTTACATGTCTAACACTTCCGAAAAACCAATACAACGCCCACCCGGAACAATATATAAAGCTAAACGAACCGTTCACTGGGCACTTATCTGTACGAAAATCCCTATTGATTTACCTGTTTTTATAAGGAAATAAAATGTGAAAAAAATATTTCTACATCCCATGGCCTTTCCCAACCATTTAAATTTTTCTCTTACAGGTCTAACACTTCGGAAAAACCAATACAACGCCTACCCGGAACAATATATAAAGCTAAACGAACCGTTCACTGGGTAGTTACACGTACGAAAATCCCTATTGATTTACCTGTTTTTACAAGGAATTAAAATGTGAAAAAAATATTTCTACATCCCATGGCCTTTCCCAACCATTTAAATTTTTCTCTTACAGGTCTAATACTTCCGAAAAACCAATACAAGGCCCACCCGGAACAATATATAAAGCTAAACGAACCGTTCACTGGGCACTTATCTGTACGAAAATCCCTATTGATTTAGCTGTTTTTACAAGGAAATAAAATGTGAAAAAAATATTTCTACATCCCATGGCCATTCCCAACCATTTAAATTTTTCTCTTACAGGTCTAACACTTCCGAAAAACCTATACAACGCTCACCTGGAACAATATATAAAGCTAAACGAACCGTTCACTGGGCACTTATCTGTACGAAAATCCCTATTGATTTACCTGTTTTTACAAGGAAATAAAATGTGAAAAAAATATTTCTACATCCCATGGCCTTTCCCAACCATTTAAATTTTTCTCTAACAGGTCTAACACTTCCGAAAAACCAATACAACGCCCACCCGGAACAATATATAAAGCTAAACGAACCGTTCACTGGGCACTTATCCGTACGAAAATCCCTATTGATTTACCTGTTTTTACAAGGAAATAAAATGTGAAAAAAATATTTCTACATCCCATGGCCTTTCCCAACCATTTAAATATTTGTCTTACATGTCTAACACTTCTGAAAAACCAATACAACGCCCACCCGGAACAATATATAAAGCTAAACGAACCGTTCACTGGGTACTTATGCGTACGAAAATCCCTATTGATTTACCAGTTTTTACAAGGAAATAAAATATGAAAAAAATATTTCTACATCCCATGGCCTTTCCCAACCATTTAAATTTTTCTCTAACAGGTCTAACACTTCCGAAAAACCAATACAACGCCCACCCGGAACAATATATAAAGCTAAACGAACCGTTCACTGGGCACTTATCCGTACGAAAATCCCTATTGGTTTACCTGTTTTTGCAAGGAAATAAAATGTGAAAAAAATATTTCTACATCCCATGGCCTTTCCCAACCATTTAAATATTTGTCTTACATGTCTAACACTTCTAAAAAACCAATACAACGCCCATCCGGAACAATATATAAAGCTAAACGAACCGTTCACTGGGTACTTATGCGTACGAAAATCCCTATTGATTTACCAGTTTTTACAAGGAAATAAAATATGAAAAAAATATTTCTACATCCCATGGCCTTTCCCAACCATTTAAATTTTTCTCTTACAGGTCTAATACTTATGAAAAACCAATACAACCCCCACCCGGAACAATATATAAAGCTAAACGAACCGTTCACTGGGCACTTATCCGTACAAAAATCCCTATTGTTTTACCTGTTTTTACAAGGAAATAAAATGTGAAAAAAATATTTCTACATCCCATGGCCTTTCCCAACCATTTAAATTTTTCTCTTACAGGTCTAACACTTCCGAAAAACCAATACAACACCCACCTGGAACAATATATAAAGCTAAACGAACCGTTCAATGGGCACTTATCCTTACGAAAATCCCTATTGATTTACCTGTTATTACAAGGAAATAAAATGTGAAAAAAATATTTCTACATCCCATGGCCTTTCCCAACCATTTAAATTTTTCTCTTATAGGTCTAACACTTCCGAAAAACCAATACAACGCCCACCCGGAACAATATATAAAGCTAAACGAACCGTTCACTGGGTAGTTACACGTACGAAAATCCCTATTGATTTACCTGTTTTTACAAGGAAATAAAATGTGAAAAAAATATTTCTACATCCCATGGCCTTTCCCAACCATTTACATTTTTCTCTTACAGGTCTAACACTTCCGAAAAACCAATACAACGCCCACCCGGAACAATATATAAAGCTAAACGAACCGTTCACTGGGTACTTATGCGTACGAAAATCCCTATTGATTTACCTGTTTTTACAAGGAAATAAAATGTGAAAAAAATATTTCTACATCCCATGGCCTTTCCCAACCTTTTAAATTTTTCTCTTACAGGTCTAACACTTCGGAAAAACCAATACAACGCCTACCCGGAACAATATATAAAGCTAAACGAACCGTTCACTGGGTAGTTACACGTACGAAAATCCCTATTGATTTACCTGTTTTTACAAGGAATTAAAATGTGAAAAAAATATTTCTACATCCCATGGCCTTTCCCAACCATTTAAATTTTTCTCTTACAGGTCTAATACTTCCGAAAAACCAATACAACGCCCACCCGGAACAATCTATAAAGCTAAACGAACCGTTCACTGGGTACTTATGCGTACGAAAATCCCTATTGATTTACCTGTTTTTACAAGGAAATAAAATATGAAAAAAATATTTCTACATCCCATGGCCTTTCCCAACCATTTAAATATTTGTCTTACATGTCTAACACTTCTGAAAAACCAATACAACGCCCACCCGGAACAATATATAAAGCTAAACGAACCGTTCACTGGGTACTTATGCGTACGAAAATCCCTATTGATTTACCAGTTTTTACAAGGAAATAAAATATTAAAAAAATATTTCTACATCCCATGGCCTTTCCCAACCATTTAAATTTTTCTCTTACAGGTCTAACACTTCTGAAAAACCAATACAACGCCCACCCGGAACAATATATAAAGCTAAACGAAACGTTCACTGGGGACTTATCCGTACAAAAATCCCTATTGTTTTACCTGTTTTTACAAGGAAATAAAATGTGAAAAAAATATTTCTACATCCCATGGCCTTTCCCAACCATTTAAATTTTTCTCTTACAGGTCTAACACTTCCGAAAAACCAATACAACGCCCACCTGGAACAATATATAAAGCTAAACGAACCGTTCAATGGGCACTTATCCTTACGAAAATCCCTATTGATTTACCTGTTATTACAAGGAAATAAAATGTGAAAAAAATATTTCTACATCCCATGGCCTTTCCCAACCATTTAAATTTTTCTCTTACAGGTCTAACACTTCCGAAAAACCAATACAACGCCCACCCGGAACAATATATAAAGCTAAACGAACCGTTCACTGGGTAGTTACACGTACGAAAATCCCTATTGATTTACCTGTTTTTACAAGGAAATAAAATGTGAAAAAAATATTTCTACATCCCATGGCCTTTCCCAACCATTTAAATTTTTCTCTTACAGGTCTAACACTTCCGAAAAACCAATACAACGCCCACCCGGAACAATATATAAAGCTAAACGAACCGTTCACTGGGCACTTATCCGTACGAAAATCCCTATTGATTTACCTGTTTTTACAAGGAAATAAAATGTGAAAAAAATATTTCTACATCCCATGGCCTTTCCCAACCATTTAAAATTTTCTCTTACAGGTCTAACACTTCCGAAAAACCAATACAACACCCACCTGGAACAATATATAAAGCTAAACGAACCGTTCAATGGGCACTTATCCTTACGAAAATCCCTATTGATTTACCAGTTTTTACAAGGAAATAAAATGTGAAAAAAATATTTCTACATCCCATGGCCTTTCCCAACCATTTAAATTTTTCTCTTACAGGTCTAACACTTCCGAAAAACCAATACAACGCCCACCCGGAACAATATATGAAGCTAAACTAACCGTTTACTGGGTACTTACACGTACGAAAATCCCTATTGATTTACCTGTTTTTACAAGGAAATAAAATGTGGAAAAAATATTTCTACATCCCATGGCCTTTCCCAACCATTTAAATTTTTCTCTTACAGGTCTAACACTTCCGAAAAACCAATACAACGCACACTCGGAACAATATATAAAGCTAAACGAACCGTTCACTGGGCACTTATCTGTACGAAAATCCCTATTGATTTACCTGTTTTTACAAGGAAATAAAATGTGAAAAAAATATTTCTACATCCCATGGCCATTCCCAACCATTTAAATTTTTCTCTTACATGTCTAACACTTCGGAAAAACCAATACAACGCCTACCCGGAACAATATATAAAGCTAAACGAACCGTTCACTGGGTAGTTACACGTACGAAAATCCCTATTGATTTACCTGTTTTTACAAGGAATTAAAATGTGAAAAAAATATTTCTACATCCCATGGCCTTTCCCAACCATTTAAATTTTTCTCTTACAGGTCTAATACTTCCGAAAAACCAATACAACGCCCACCCGGAACAATCTATAAAGCTAAACGAACCGTTCACTGGGTACTTATGCGTACGAAAATCCCTATTGATTTACCTGTTTTTACAAGGAAATAAAATATGAAAAAAATATTTCTACATCCCATGGCCTTTCCCAACCATTTAAATATTTGTCTTACATGTCTAACACTTCTGAAAAACCAATACAACGCCCACCCGGAACAATATATAAAGCTAAACGAACCGTTCACTGGGTACTTATGCGTACGAAAATCCCTATTGATTTACCAGTTTTTACAAGGAAATAAAATATTAAAAAAATATTTCTACATCCCATGGCCTTTCCCAACCATTTAAATTTTTCTCTTACAGGTCTAACACTTCTGAAAAACCAATACAACGCCCACCCGGAACAATATATAAAGCTAAACGAAACGTTCACTGGGGACTTATCCGTACAAAAATCCCTATTGTTTTACCTGTTTTTACAAGGAAATAAAATGTGAAAAAAATATTTCTACATCCCATGGCCTTTCCCAACCATTTAAATTTTTCTCTTACAGGTCTAACACTTCCGAAAAACCAATACAACGCCCACCTGGAACAATATATAAAGCTAAACGAACCGTTCAATGGGCACTTATCCTTACGAAAATCCCTATTGATTTACCTGTTATTACAAGGAAATAAAATGTGAAAAAAATATTTCTACATCCCATGGCCTTTCCCAACCATTTAAATTTTTCTCTTACAGGTCTAACACTTCCGAAAAACCAATACAACGCCCACCCGGAACAATATATAAAGCTAAACGAACCGTTCACTGGGTAGTTACACGTACGAAAATCCCTATTGATTTACCTGTTTTTACAAGGAAATAAAATGTGAAAAAAATATTTCTACATCCCATGGCCTTTCCCAACCATTTAAATTTTTCTCTTACAGGTCTAACACTTCCGAAAAACCAATACAACGCCCACCCGGAACAATATATAAAGCTAAACGAACCGTTCACTGGGCACTTATCCGTACGAAAATCCCTATTGATTTACCTGTTTTTACAAGGAAATAAAATGTGAAAAAAATATTTCTACATCCCATGGCCTTTCCCAACCATTTAAAATTTTCTCTTACAGGTCTAACACTTCCGAAAAACCAATACAACACCCACCTGGAACAATATATAAAGCTAAACGAACCGTTCAATGGGCACTTATCCTTACGAAAATCCCTATTGATTTACCAGTTTTTACAAGGAAATAAAATGTGAAAAAAATATTTCTACATCCCATGGCCTTTCCCAACCATTTAAATTTTTCTCTTACAGGTCTAACACTTCCGAAAAACCAATACAACGCCCACCCGGAACAATATATGAAGCTAAACTAACCGTTTACTGGGTACTTACACGTACGAAAATCCCTATTGATTTACCTGTTTTTACAAGGAAATAAAATGTGGAAAAAATATTTCTACATCCCATGGCCTTTCCCAACCATTTAAATTTTTCTCTTACAGGTCTAACACTTCCGAAAAACCAATACAACGCACACTCGGAACAATATATAAAGCTAAACGAACCGTTCACTGGGCACTTATCTGTACGAAAATCCCTATTGATTTACCTGTTTTTACAAGGAAATAAAATGTGAAAAAAATATTTCTACATCCCATGGCCATTCCCAACCATTTAAATTTTTCTCTTACATGTCTAACACTTCCGAAAAACCACTACAACGCCCACCCGGAACAATATATAAATCTAAACGAACCGTTCACTGGGTAGTTACACGTACGAAAATCCCTATTGATTTACCTGTTTTTACAAGGAAATAAAATGTGAAAAAAATATTTCTACATCCCATGGCCTTTCCCAACCATTTAAATTTTTCTCTTACAGGTCTAACACTTCCAAAAAACCAATACAACGCCCCCCCGGAACAATATATAAAGCTAAACGAACCGTTCACTGGGCACTTATCCGTACGAAAATCCCTATTGATTTACCTGTTTTTACAAGGAAATAAAATGTGAAAAACATATTTCTACATCCCATGGCCTTTCCCAATCATTTAAATTTTTGTCTTACATGTCTAACACTTCCGAAAAACCAATACAACGCCCACCCGGAACAATATATAAAGCTAAACGAACCGTTCACTGGGCACTTATCTGTACGAAAATCCCTATTGATTTACCTGTTTTTATAAGGAAATAAAATGTGAAAAAAATATTTCTACATCCCATGGCCTTTCCCAACCATTTAAATTTTTCTCTTACAGGTCTAACACTTCGGAAAAACCAATACAACGCCTACCCGGAACAATATATAAAGCTAAACGAACCGTTCACTGGGTAGTTACACGTACGAAAATCCCTATTGATTTACCTGTTTTTACAAGGAATTAAAATGTGAAAAAAATATTTCTACATCCCATGGCCTTTCCCAACCATTTAAATTTTTCTCTTACAGGTCTAATACTTCCGAAAAACCAATACAAGGCCCACCCGGAACAATATATAAAGCTAAACGAACCGTTCACTGGGCACTTATCTGTACGAAAATCCCTATTGATTTAGCTGTTTTTACAAGGAAATAAAATGTGAAAAAAATATTTCTACATCCCATGGCCATTCCCAACCATTTAAATTTTTCTCTTACAGGTCTAACACTTCCGAAAAACCTATACAACGCTCACCTGGAACAATATATAAAGCTAAACGAACCGTTCACTGGGCACTTATCTGTACGAAAATCCCTATTGATTTACCTGTTTTTACAAGGAAATAAAATGTGAAAAAAATATTTCTACATCCCATGGCCTTTCCCAACCATTTAAATTTTTCTCTAACAGGTCTAACACTTCCGAAAAACCAATACAACGCCCACCCGGAACAATATATAAAGCTAAACGAACCGTTCACTGGGCACTTATCCGTACGAAAATCCCTATTGATTTACCTGTTTTTACAAGGAAATAAAATGTGAAAAAAATATTTCTACATCCCATGGCCTTTCCCAACCATTTAAATATTTGTCTTACATGTCTAACACTTCTGAAAAACCAATACAACGCCCACCCGGAACAATATATAAAGCTAAACGAACCGTTCACTGGGTACTTATGCGTACGAAAATCCCTATTGATTTACCAGTTTTTACAAGGAAATAAAATATGAAAAAAATATTTCTACATCCCATGGCCTTTCCCAACCATTTAAATTTTTCTCTAACAGGTCTAACACTTCCGAAAAACCAATACAACGCCCACCCGGAACAATATATAAAGCTAAACGAACCGTTCACTGGGCACTTATCCGTACGAAAATCCCTATTGATTTACCTGTTTTTGCAAGGAAATAAAATGTGAAAAAAATATTTCTACATCCCATGGCCTTTCCCAACCATTTAAATATTTGTCTTACATGTCTAACACTTCTAAAAAACCAATACAACGCCCATCCGGAACAATATATAAAGCTAAACGAACCGTTCACTGGGTACTTATGCGTACGAAAATCCCTATTGATTTACCAGTTTTTACAAGGAAATAAAATATGAAAAAAATATTTCTACATCCCATGGCCTTTCCCAACCATTTAAATTTTTCTCTTACAGGTCTAATACTTATGAAAAACCAATACAACCCCCACCCGGAACAATATATAAAGCTAAACGAACCGTTCACTGGGCACTTATCCGTACAAAAATCCCTATTGTTTTACCTGTTTTTACAAGGAAATAAAATGTGAAAAAAATATTTCTACATCCCATGGCCTTTCCCAACCATTTAAATTTTTCTCTTACAGGTCTAACACTTCCGAAAAACCAATACAACACCCACCTGGAACAATATATAAAGCTAAACGAACCGTTCAATGGGCACTTATCCTTACGAAAATCCCTATTGATTTACCTGTTATTACAAGGAAATAAAATGTGAAAAAAATATTTCTACATCCCATGGCCTTTCCCAACCATTTAAATTTTTCTCTTATAGGTCTAACACTTCCGAAAAACCAATACAACGCCCACCCGGAACAATATATAAAGCTAAACGAACCGTTCACTGGGTAGTTACACGTACGAAAATCCCTATTGATTTACCTGTTTTTACAAGGAAATAAAATGTGAAAAAAATATTTCTACATCCCATGGCCTTTCCCAACCATTTACATTTTTCTCTTACAGGTCTAACACTTCCGAAAAACCAATACAACGCCCACCCGGAACAATATATAAAGCTAAACGAACCGTTCACTGGGCACTTATCCGTACGAAAATCCCTATTGATTTACCTGTTTTTACAAGGAAATAAAATGTGAAAAAAATATTTCTACATCCCATGGCCTTTCCCAACCATTTAAATTTTTCTCTTACAGGTCTAACACTTCTGAAAAACCAATACAACGCCCACCCGGAACAATATATAAAGCTAAACGAACCGTTCACTGGGTAGTTACACGTACGAAAATCCCTATTGATTTACCTGTTTTTACAAGGAAATAAAATGTGAAAAAAATATTTCTACATCCCATGGCCTTTCCCAACCATTTAAATTTTTCTCTTACTGGTCTAACACTTCCGAAAAACCAATACAACGCCCACCCAGAACAATATATAAAGCTAAACGAACCGTTCACTGGGCACTTATCCGTACGAAAATCCCTATTGTTTTACCTGTTTTTACAAGGAAATAAAATGTGAAAAAAATATTTCTACATCCCATGGCCTTTCCCAACCATTTAAATTTTTCTCTTACAGGTCTAAGACTTCCGAGAAACCAATACAACGCCCACCCGGAACAATATATAAAGCTAAACGAACCGTTCACTGGGTACTTAGACGTACGAAAATCCCTATTGATTTACCTGTTTTTACAAGGAAATAAAATGTGAAAAAAATATTTCTACATCCCATGGCCTTTCCCAGCCATTTAAATTTTTCTCTTACAGGTCTAACACTTCCGAAAAACCAATACAACGCCCACCCGGAACAATATATAAAGCTAAACGAACCGTTCACTGGGTACTTATCCGTACGAAAATCCCTATTGATTTACCTGTTTTTACAAGGAAATAAAATGTGAAAAAAATATTTCTACATCCCATGGCCTTTCCCAACCATTTAAATATTTCTCTTACAGGTCTAACACTTCCGAAAAACCAATACAACACCCACCTGGAACAATATATAAAGCTAAACGAACCGTTCACTGGGTAGTTACACGTACGAAAATCCCTATTGATTTACCTGTCTTTACAAGGAAATAAAATGTGAAAAAATTATTTCTAAATCCCATGGCCTTTCCCAACCATTTAAATTTTTCTCTTACAGGACTAACACTTCCGAAAAACCAATACAACGCCCACCCGGAACAATATATAAAGCTTAACGAACCGTTCACTGGGCACTTATCCGTACGAAAATCCCTATTGTTTTACCTGTTTTTACAAGGAAATAAAATGTGAAAAAAATATTTCTACATCCCATGGCCTTTCCGAACCATTTAAATTTTTCTCTTAGTGGTCTAAGACTTTCGAAAAACCAATACAACGCCCACCCGGAACAATATATAAAGCTAAACGAACCGTTCACTGGGTAGTTACACGTACGAAAATCCCTATTGATTTACCTGTTTTTACAAGGAAATAAAATGTGAAAAAAATATTTCTAAATCCCATGGCCTTTCCCAACCATTTAAATTTTTCTCTTACAGGTCTAACACTTCCGAAAAACCAATACAACGCCACCCGGAACAATATATAAAGCTAAACGAACCGTTCACTGGGCACTTATCCGTACGAAAATCCCTATTGTTTTACCTGTTTTTACAAGGAAATAAAGTGTGAAAAAAATATTTCTACATCCCATGGCCATTCCCAACCATTTAAATTTTTCTTGTACAGGTCTAACACTTCCGAAAAACCAATACAACGCCCACACGGAACAATATATAAAGCTAAACGAACCGTTCACTGGGCACTTATCCGTACGAAAATCCCTATTGATTTACCTGTTTTTATAAGGAAATAAATTGTGAAAAAAATATTTCTACATCCCATGGCCTTTCCCAACCATTTCAATTTTTCTCGTACAGGTCTAACACTTCCGAAAAACCAATACAACGCCCACCCGGAACAATATATACAGCTAAACGAACCGTTCCCTGGGTACTTACACGTACAAAAATCCCTATTGATTTACCTGTTTTTACAAGGAAATAAAATGTGAAAAAAATATTTCTACATCCCATGGCCATTCCCAACCATTTAAATTTTTCTCGTACAGGTCTAACACTTCCGAAAAACCAATACAACGCCCACCCGGAACAATATATACAGCTAAACGAACCGTTCACTGGGTACTTACACGTACGAAAATCCCTATTGATTTACCTGTTTTTACAAGGAAATAAAATGTGAAAAAAATATTTCTACATCCCATGGCCTTTCCCAACCATTTAAATTTTTCTCTTACTGGTCTAAGACTTCCGAAAAACCAATACAACGCCCACCCGGAACAATATATAAAGCTAAACGAACCGTTCACTGGGTACTTAGACGTACGAAAATACCTATTGATTTACCTGTTTTTACAAGGAAATAAAATGTGAAAAAAATATTTCTACATCCCATGGCCTTTCGCAACCATTTAAATTTTTCTCTTACAGGTCTAACACTTCCGAAAAACCAATACAACGCCCACCCAAAACAATATATAAAGCTAAACGAACCGTTCACTGGGCACTTATCCGTACGAAAATACCTATTGATTTACCTGTTTTTACAAGGAAATAAAATGTGAAAAAAATATTTCTACATCCCATGGCCTTTCGCAACCATTTAAATTTTTCTCTTACAGGTCTAACACTTCCGAAAAACCAATACAACGCCCACCCAAAACAATATATAAAGCTAAACGAACCGTTCACTGGGCACTTATCTGTACGGAAATCCCTATTGATTTACCTGTTTTTACAAGGAAATAAAATGTGAAAAAAATATTTCTAAATCCCATGGCCTTTCCCAACCATTTAAATTTTTCTCTTACAGGTCTAACACTTCCGAAAAACCAATACAACGCCCACACGGAACAATATATAAAGCTAAACGAACCGTTCACTGGGTACTTATGCGTACGAAAATCCCAATTGATTTACCTGTTTTAACAAGGAAATAAAATATGAAAAAAATATTTCTACATCCCATGGCCTTTCCCAACCATTTAAATTTTTCTCTTATAGGTCTAACACTTCTGAAAAACCAATACAACGCCCACCCGGAACAATATATAAAGCTAAACGAACCGTTCACTGGGCACTTATCCGTACGAAAATCCCTATTGTTTTACCTGTTTTTACAAGGAAATAAAATGTGAAAAAAATATTTCTACATCCCATGGCCTTTCGCAACCATTTAAATTTTTCTCTTACAGGTCTAACACTACCGAAAAACCAATACAACACCCACCTGGAACAATATATAAAGCTAAACGAACCGTTCAATGGGCACTTATCCTTACGAAAATCCCTATTGATTTACCTATTTTTACAAGGAAATAAAATGTGAAAAAAATATTTCTACATCCCATGGGCTTTCCCAACCATTTAAATTTTTCTCTTACAGGTCTAACACTTCTGAAAAACCAATACAACGCCCACCCGGAACAATATATAAAGCTAAACGAACCGTTCACTGGGTAGTTACACGTACGAAAATCCCTATTGATGTACCTGTTTTTACAAGGAAATAAAATGTGAAAAAAATATTTTTAAATCCCATGGCCTTTCCCAACCATTTAAATTTTTCTCTTACAGGTCTAACACTTCCGAAAAACCAATACAACGCCCACCCGGAACAATATATAAAGCTAAACGAACCGTTCACTGGGCACTTATCCGTACGAAAATCCCTATTGTTTAACCTGTTTTTACAAGGAAATAAAATGTGAAAAAAATATTTCTACATCCCATGGCCTCTCCCAACCATTTAAATTTTTCTCTTACAGGTCTAACACTTCCGAAAAACCAATACAACGCCCTCCCAGAACAATATATAAAGCAAAACGAACCGTTCACTGGGTACTTACACGTACGAAAATCCCTATTGTTTTACCTGTTTTTACAAGGAAATAAAGTGTGAAAAAAATATTTCTACATCCCATGGCCTTTCACAACCATTTAAATTTTTCTCTTACAGGTCTAACACTTCCAAAAAACCAATACAACGCCCTCCCAGAACAATATATAAAGCTAAACTAACCGTTCACTGGGTACTTATACGTACGAAAATCCCTATTCATTTACCTGATTTTACAAGGAAATAAAATGTGAAAAAAATATTTCTGCATCCCATGGCCTTTCCCAGCCATTTAAATTTTTCTCTTACAGGTCTAACACTTCCGAAAAACCAATACAACGCCCACCCGGAACAATATATAAAGCTAAACGAACCGTTCACTGGGTACTTAGACGTACGAAAATACCTATTGATTTACCTGTTTTTACAAGGAAATAAAATGTGAAAAAAATATTTCTACATCCCATGGCCTTTCCCAACCATTTAAATTTTTCTCTTACAGGTCTAACACTTCCGAAGAACCAATACAATGCCCAACCGGAACAATATATAAAGCTAAACGAACCGTTTACTGGGTACTTATCCGTACGAAAATCCCTATTGATTTACCTGTTTTTACAAGGAAATAAAATGTGAAAAAAATATTTCTACATCCCATGGCCTTTCCCAGCCATCTAAATTTTTCTCTTACAGGTCTAACACTTCCGAAAAACCAATACAACGCCCTCCCAGAACAATATATAAAGCTAAACTAACCGTTCACTGGGTACTTACACGTACGAAAATCCCTATTGTTTTACTTGTTTTTACAAGGAAATAAAATGTGAAAAAAATATTTCTACATCCCATGGCCTTTCCCAACCATTTAAATATTTCTCTTACAGGTCTAACAGTTCCGAAAAACCAATACAACGCCCACCCAGAACAATATATAAAGCTAAACGAACCGTTCACTGGGTACTTATACGTACGAAAATCCCTATTCATTTACCTGTTTTTACAAGGAAATAAAATGTGAAAAAAATATTTCTGCATCCCATGGCCTTTCCCAGCCATTTAAATTTTTCTCTTACAGGTCTAACACTTCCGAAAAACCAATACAACGCCCACCCGGAACAATATATAAAGCTAAACGAACCGTTCACTGGGTACTTAGACGTACGAAAATACCTATTGATTTACCTGTTTTTACAAGGAAATAAAATGTGAAAAAAATATTTCTACATCCCATGGCCTTTCCCAACCATTTAAATTTTTCTCTTACAGGTCTAACACTTCCGAAGAACCAATACAATGCCCAACCGGAACAATATATAAAGCTAAACGAACCGTTTACTGGGTACTTATCCGTACGAAAATCCCTATTGATTTACCTGTTTTTACAAGGAAATAAAATGTGAAAAAAATATTTCTACATCCCATGGCCTTTCCCAGCCATCTAAATTTTTCTCTTACAGGTCTAACACTTCCGAAAAACCAATACAACGCCCTCCCAGAACAATATATAAAGATAAACGAACAGTTCACTGGGTACTTACACGTACGAAAATCCCTATTGATTTTCCTGTTTTTACAAGGAAATAAAATGTGAAAAAAATATTTCTACATCCCATGGCCTTTCCCAACCATTTAAATTTGTCTCTTACAGGTCTAACACTTCCGAAAAACCAATACAACGCCCACCCGGAACAATATATAAAGCTAAACGAACCGTTCACTGGGCACTTATCGGTACGAAAATCCCTATTGTTTAACCTGTTTTTACAAGGAAATAAAATGTGAAAAAAATATTTCTACATCCCATGGCCTTTCCCAACCATTTAAATTTTTCTCTTACAGGTCTAACACTTCCGAAAAACCAATACAACGCCCACCCGGAACAATATATAAAGCTAAACGAACCGTTCACTGGGTACTTATGCGTACGAAAATCCCTATTGATTTACCTGTTTTAACAAGGAAATAAAATATGAAAAAAATATTTCTACATCCCATGGCCTTTCCCAACCATTTAAATTTTTCTCTTACAGGTCTAACACTTCTGAAAAACCAATACAACGCCCACCCGGAACAATATATAAAGCTAAACGAACCGTTCACTGGGCACTTATCCGTACGAAAATCCTTATTGTTTTACCTGTTTTTACAAGGAAATAAAATGTGAAAAAAATATTTCTACATCCCATGGCCTTTCGCAACCATTTAAATTTTTCTCTTACAGGTCTAACACTTCCGAAAAACAAATACAACACCCACCTGGAACAATATATAAAGCTAAACGAACCGTTCACTGGGCACTTATCCGTACGAAAATCCCTATTGTTTTACCTGTTTTTACAAGGAAATAAAGTGTGAAAAAAATATTTCTACATCCCATGGCCATTCCCAACCATTTAAATTTTTCTCGTACAGGTCTAACACTTCCGAAAAACCAATACAACGCCCACCTGGAACAATATATACAGCTAAACGAACCGTTCCCTGGGTACTTACACGTACAAAAATCCCTATTGGTTTACCTGTTTTTACAAGGAAATAAAATGTGAAAAAAATATTTCTACATCTCATGGCCATTCCCAACCATTTAAATTTTTCTCGTACAGGTCTAACACTTCCGAAAAACCAATACAACGCCCTCCCGGAACAATATATACAGCTAAACGAACCGTTCACTGGGTACTTACACGTACGAAAATCCCTATTGATTTACCTGTTTTTACAAGGAAATAAAATGTGAAAAAAATATTTCTACATCCCATGGCCTTTCCCAACCATTTAAATTTTTCTCTTACTGGTCTAAGACTTCCGAAAAACCAATACAACGCCCACCCGGAACAATATATAAAGCTAAACGAACCGTTCACTGGGTACTTAGACGTACGAAAATACCTATTGATTTACCTGTTTTTACAAGGAAATAAAATGTGAAAAAAAATATTTCTACATCCCATGGCCTTTCCCAGCCATTTAAATCTTTCTCTTACAGGTCTAACACTTCCGAAAAACCAATACAACACCCACCTGGAACAATATATAAAGCTAAACGAACCGTTCACTGGGTACTTATACGTACGAAAATCCCTATTGTTTTACCTGTTTTTACAAGGAAATAAAGTGTGAAAAAAATATTTCTACATCCCATGGCCTTTCCCAACCATTTAAATTTTTCTCTTACAGGTCTAACACTTCCAAAAAACCAATACAACGCCCTCCCAGAACAATATATAAAGCTAAACTAACCGTTCACTGGGTACTTACACGTACGAAAATCCCTATTGTTTTACTTGTTTTTACAAGGAAATAAAATGTGAAAAAAATATTTCTACATCCCATGGCCTTTCCCAACCATTTAAATATTTCTCTTACAGGTCTAACAGTTCCGAAAAACCAATACAACGCCCACCCAGAACAATATATAAAGCTAAACGAACCGTTCACTGGGTACTTATACGTACGAAAATCCCTATTCATTTACCTGTTTTTACAAGGAAATAAAATGTGAAAAAAATATTTCTGCATCCCATGGCCTTTCCCAGCCATTTAAATTTTTCTCTTACAGGTCTAACACTTCCGAAAAACCAATACAACGCCCACCCGGAACAATATATAAAGCTAAACGAACCGTTCACTGGGTACTTACACGTACGAAAATCCCTATTGATTTTCCTGTTTTTACAAGGAAATAAAATGTGAAAAAAATATTTCTACATCCCATGGCCTTTCCCAACCATTTAAATTTGTCTCTTACAGGTCTAACACTTCCGAAAAACCAATACAACGCCCACCCGGAACAATATATAAAGCTAAACGAACCGTTCACTGGGCACTTATCCGTACGAAAATCCCTATTGTTTAACCTGTTTTTACAAGGAAATAAAATGTGAAAAAAATATTTCTACATCCCATGGCCTTTCCCAACCATTTAAATTTTTCTCTTACAGGTCTAACACTTCCGAAAAACCAATACAACGCCCACCCGGAACAATATATAAAGCTAAACGAACCGTTCACTGGGTACTTATGCGTACGAAAATCCCTATTGATTTACCTGTTTTAACAAGGAAATAAAATATGAAAAAAATATTTCTACATCCCATGGCCTTTCCCAACCATTTAAATTTTTCTCTTACAGGTCTAACACTTCTGAAAAACCAATACAACGCCCACCCGGAACAATATATAAAGCTAAACGAACCGTTCACTGGGCACTTATCCGTACGAAAATCCCTATTATTTTACCTGTTTTTACAAGGAAATAAAATGTGAAAAAAATATTTCTACATCCCATGGCCTTTCGCAACCATTTTAATTTTTCTCTTACAGGTCTAACACTTCCGAAAAACAAATACAACACCCACCTGGAACAATATATAAAGCTAAACGAACCGTTCACTGGGCACTTATCCGTACGAAAATCCCTATTGTTTTACCTGTTTTTACAAGGAAATAAAGTGTGAAAAAAATATTTCTACATCCCATGGCCATTCCCAACCATTTAAATTTTTCTCGTACAGGTCTAACACTTCCGAAAAACCAATACAACGCCCACCTGGAACAATATATACAGCTAAACGAACCGTTCCCTGGGTACTTACACGTACAAAAATCCCTATTGGTTTACCTGTTTTTACAAGGAAATAAAATGTGAAAAAAATATTTCTACATCTCATGGCCATTCCCAACCATTTACATTTTTCTCGTACAGGTCTAACACTTCCGAAAAACCAATACAACGCCCACCCGGAACAATATATACAGCTAAACGAACCGTTCACTGGGTACTTACACGTACGAAAATCCCTATTGATTTACCTGTTTTTACAAGGAAATAAAATGTGAAAAAAATATTTCTACATCCCATGGCCTTTCCCAACCATTTAAAATTTTCTCTTACTGGTCTAAGACTTCCGAAAAACCAATACAATGCCCACCCGGAACAATATATAAAGCTAAACGAACCGTTCACTGGGTACTTAGACGTACGAAAATACCTATTGATTTACCTGTTTTTACAAGGAAATAAAATGTGAAAAAAAATATTTCTACATCCCATGGCCTTTCCCAGCCATTTAAATCTTTCTCTTACAGGTCTAACACTTCCGAAAAACCAATACAACACCCACCTGGAACAATATATAAAGCTAAACGAACCGTTCACTGGGTACTTACACGTACGAAAATCCCTATTGTTTTACCTGTTTTTACAAGGAAATAAAGTGTGAAAAAAATATTTCTACATCCCATGGCCTTTCCCAACCATTTAAATTTTTCTCTTACAGGTCTAACACTTCCAAAAAACCAATACAACGCCCTCCCAGAACAATATATAAAGCTAAACTAACCGTTCACTGGGTACTTACACGTACGAAAATCCCTATTGTTTTACTTGTTTTTACAAGGAAATAAAATGTGAAAAAAATATTTCTACATCCCATGGCCTTTCCCAACCATTTAACTATTTCTCTTACAGGTCTAACAATTCCGAAAAACCAATACAACGCCCACCCAGAACAATATATAAAGCTAAACGAACCGTTCACTGGGTACTTATACGTACGAAAATCCCTATTCATTTACCTGTTTTTACAAGGAAATAAAATGTGAAAAAAATATTTCTGCATCCCATGGCCTTTCCCAGCCATTTAAATTTTTCTCTTACAGGTCTAACACTTCCGAAAAACCAATACAACGCCCACCCGGAACAATATATAAAGCTAAACGAACCGTTCACTGGGTACTTACACGTACGAAAATCCCTATTGATTTTCCTGTTTTTACAAGGAAATAAAATGTGAAAAAAATATTTCTACATCCCATGGCCTTTCCCAACCATTTAAATTTGTCTCTTACAGGTCTAACACTTCCGAAAAACCAATACAACGCCCACCCGGAACAATATATAAAGCTAAACGAACGGTTCACTGGGCACTTATCCGTACGAAAATCCCTATTGTTTTACCTGTTTTTACAAGGAAATAAAATGTGAAAAAAATATTTCTACATCCCATGGCCTTTCGCAACCATTTAAATTTTTCTCTTACAGGTCTAACACTTCCGAAAAACAAATACAACACCCACCTGGAACAATATATAAAGCTAAACGAACCGTTCACTGGGCACTTATCCGTACGAAAATCCCTATTGTTTTACCTGTTTTTACAAGGAAATAAAGTGTGAAAAAAATATTTCTACATCCCATGGCCATTCCCAACCATTTAAATTTTTCTCGTACAGGTCTAACACTTCCGAAAAACCAATACAACGCCCACCTGGAACAATATATACAGCTAAACGAACCGTTCCCTGGGTACTTACACGTACAAAAATCCCTATTGGTTTACCTGTTTTTACAAGGAAATAAAATGTGAAAAAAATATTTATACATCTCATGGCCATTCCCAACCATTTAAATTTTTCTCGTACAGGTCTAACACTTCTGAAAAACCAATACAACGCCCACCCGGAACAATATATACAGCTAAACGAACCGTTCACTGGGTACTTACACGTACGAAAATCCCTATTGATTTACCTGTTTTTACAAGGAAATAAAATGTGAAAAAAATATTTCTACATCCCATGGCCTTTCCCAACCATTTAAATTTTTCTCTTACTGGTCTAAGACTTCCGAAAAACCAATACAACGCCCACCCGGAACAATATATAAAGCTAAACGAACCGTTCACTGGGTACTTAGACGTACGAAAATACCTATTGATTTACCTGTTTTTACAAGGAAATAAAATGTGAAAAAAAATATTTCTACATCCCATGGCCTTTCCCAGCCATTTAAATCTTTCTCTTACAGGTCTAACACTTCCGAAAAACCAATACAACACCCACCTGGAACAATATATAAAGCTAAACGAACCGTTCACTGGGCACTTATCCGTACGAAAATCCCTATTGTTTTACCTGTTTTTACAAGGAAATAAAATGTGAAAAAAATATTTCTACATCCCATGGCCTTTCGCAACCATTTAAATTTTTCTCTTACAGGTCTAACACTTCCGAAAAACCAATACAACGCCCACCCAAAACAATATATAAAGCTAAACGAACCGTTCACTGGGCACTTATCTGTACGGAAATCCCTATTGATTTACCTGTTTTTACAAGGAAATAAAATGTGAAAAAAATATTTCTAAATCCCATGGCCTTTCCCAACCATTTAAATTTTTCTCTTACAGGTCTAACACTTCCGAAAAACCTATACAACGCCCACCCGGAACAATATATAAAGCTAAACGAACCGTTCACTGGGCACTTATCTGTACGGAAATCCCTATTGATTTACCTGTTTTTACAAGGAAATAAAATGTGAAAAAAATATTTCTACATCCCATGGCCTCTCCCAACCATTTAAATTTTTCTCTTACAGGTCTAACACTTCCGAAAAACCAATACAACGCCCTCCCAGAACAATATATAAAGCTAAACGAACCGTTCACTGGGTACTTACACGTACGAAAATCCCTATTGTTTTACCTGTTTTTACAAGGAAATAAAGTGTGAAAAAAATATTTATACATTCCATGGCCTTTCCCAACCATTTAAATATTTCTCTTACAGGTCTAACAGTTCCGAAAAACCAATACAATGCCCACCCAGAACAATATATAAAGCTAAACGAACCGTTCACTGGGTACTTATACGTACGAAAATCCCTATTCATTTACCTGTTTTTACAAGGAAATAAAATGTGAAAAAAATATTTCTGCATCCCATGGCCTTTCCCAGCCATTTAAATTTTTCTCTTACAGGTCTAACACTTCCGAAAAACCAATACAACGCCCACCCGGAAAAATATATAAAGCTAAACGAACCGTTCACTGGGTACTTAGACGTACGAAAATACCTATTGATTTACCTGTTTTTACAAGGAAATAAAATGTGAAAAAAATATTTCTACATCCCATGGCCTTTCCCAACCATTTAAATTTTTCTCTTACAGGTCTAACACTTCCGAAGAACCAATACAATGCCCAACCGGAACAATATATAAAGCTAAACGAACCGTTCACTGGGTACTTATCCGTACGAAAATCCCTATTGATTTACCTGTTTTTACAAGGAAATAAAATGTGAAAAAAATATTTCTACATCCCATGGCCTTTCCCAGCCATCTAAATTTTTCTCTTACAGGTCTAACACTTCCGAAAAACCAATACAACGCCCTCCCAGAACAATATATAAAGATAAACGAACAGTTCACTGGGTACTTACACGTACGAAAATCCCTATTGATTTACCTGTTTTTACAAGGAAATAAAATGTGAAAAAAATATTTCTAAATCCCATGGCCTTTCCCAACCATTTAAATTTGTCTCTTACAGGTCTAACACTTCCGAAAAACCAATACAACGCCCACCCGAAACAATATATAAAGCTAAACGAACCGTTCACTGGGCACTTATCCGTACGAAAATCCCTATTGATTTACCTGTTTTTACAAGGAAATAAAATGTGAAAAAAATATTTCTACATCCCATGGCCTTTCCCAACAATTTAAATTTTTCTCTTACAGGTCTAACACTTCCAAAAAACCAATACAACGCCCACCCGGAACAATATATAAAGCTAAACGAACCGTTCACTGGGTACTTATGCGTACGAAAATCCCTATTGATTTACCTGTTTTAACAAGGAAATAAAATATGAAAAAAATATTTCTACATCCCATGGCCTTTCCCAACCATTTAAATTTTTCTCTTACAGGTCTAACACTTCTGAAAAACCAATACAACGCCCACCCGGAACAATATATAAAGCTAAACGAACCGTTCACTGGGCACTTATCCGTACGAAAATCCCTATTGTTTTACCTGTTTTTACAAGGAAATAAAATGTGAAAAAAATATTTCTGCATCCCATGGCCTTTCCCAGCCATTTAAATTTTTCTCTTACAGGTCTAACACTTCCGAAAAACCAATACAACGCCCACCCGGAAAAATATATAAAGCTAAACGAACCGTTCACTGGGTACTTAGACGTACGAAAATACCTATTGATTTACCTGTTTTTACAAGGAAATAAAATGTGAAAAAAATATTTCTACATCCCATGGCCTTTCCCAACCATTTAAATTTTTCTCTTACAGGTCTAACACTTCCGAAGAACCAATACAATGCCCAACCGGAACAATATATAAAGCTAAACGAACCGTTCACTGGGTACTTATCCGTACGAAAATCCCTATTGATTTACCTGTTTTTACAAGGAAATAAAATGTGAAAAAAATATTTCTACATCCCATGGCCTTTCCCAGCCATCTAAATTTTTCTCTTACAGGTCTAACACTTCCGAAAAACCAATACAACGCCCTCCCAGAACAATATATAAAGATAAACGAACAGTTCACTGGGTACTTACACGTACGAAAATCCCTATTGATTTACCTGTTTTTACAAGGAAATAAAATGTGAAAAAAATATTTCTAAATCCCATGGCCTTTCCCAACCATTTAAATTTGTCTCTTACAGGTCTAACACTTCCGAAAAACCAATACAACGCCCACCCGAAACAATATATAAAGCTAAACGAACCGTTCACTGGGCACTTATCCGTACGAAAATCCCTATTGATTTACCTGTTTTTACAAGGAAATAAAATGTGAAAAAAATATTTCTACATCCCATGGCCTTTCCCAACAATTTAAATTTTTCTCTTACAGGTCTAACACTTCCAAAAAACCAATACAACGCCCACCCGGAACAATATATAAAGCTAAACGAACCGTTCACTGGGTACTTATGCGTACGAAAATCCCTATTGATTTACCTGTTTTAACAAGGAAATAAAATATGAAAAAAATATTTCTACATCCCATGGCCTTTCCCAACCATTTAAATTTTTCTCTTACAGGTCTAACACTTCTGAAAAACCAATACAACGCCCACCCGGAACAATATATAAAGCTAAACGAACCGTTCACTGGGCACTTATCCGTACGAAAATCCCTATTGTTTTACCTGTTTTTACAAGGAAATAAAATGTGAAAAAAATATTTCTACATCCCATGGCCTTTCGCAACCATTTAAATTTTTCTCTTACAGGTCTAACACTTCCGAAAAACAAATACAACACCCACCTGGAACAATATATAAAGCTAAACGAACCGTTCAATCGGCACTTATCCTTACAAAAATCCCTATTGATTTACCTGTTTTTACAAGGAAATAAAATGTGAAAAAAATATTTCTACATCCCATGGCCTTTCCCAACCATTTAAATTTTTCTCTTACAGGTCTAACACTTCTGAAAAACCAATACAACGCCCACCCGGAACAATATATAAAGCTAAACGAACCGTTCACTGGGTAGATACACGTACGAAAATCCCTATTGATTTACCTGTTTTTACAAGGAAATAAAATGTGAAAAAAATATTTCTACATCCTATGGTCTTTCCCAACAATTTAAATTTTTCTCTTACAGGTCTAACACTTCCGAAAAACCAATACAACGCCCACCCGGAACAATATATAAAGCTAAACGAACCGTTCACTGGGTACTTATGCGTACGAAAATCCCTATTGATTTACCTGTTTTAACAAGGAAATAAAATATGAAAAAAATATTTCTATATCCCATGGCCTTTCCCAACCATTTAAATTTTTCTCTTACAGGTCTAACACTTCTGAAAAACCAATACAACGCCCACCCGGAACAATATATAAAGCTAAACGAACTGTTCACTGGGTAGATACAAGTACGAAAATCCCTATTGATTTACCTGCTTTTACAAGGAAATAAAATGTGAAAAAAATATTTCTAAATCCCATGGCCTTTCCCAACCATTTAAACTTGTCTCTTACAGGTCTAATACTTCCGAAAAACCAATACAACGCCCACCCGAAACAATATATAAAGCTAAACGAACCGTTCACTGGGCACTTATCCGTACGAAAATCCCTATTGATTTACCTGTTTTTACAAGGAAATAAAATGTGAAAAAAATATTTCTACATCCCATGGCCTTTCCCAACAATTTAAATTTTTCTCTTACAGGTCTAACACTTCCGAAAAACCAATACAACGCCCACCCGGAACAATATATAAAGCTAAACGAACCGTTCACTGGGTACTTATGCGTACGAAAATCCCTATTGATTTACCTGTTTTAACAAGGAAATAAAATATGAAAAAAATATTTCTACATCCCATGGCCTTTCCCAACCATTTAAATTTTTCTCTTACAGGTCTAACACTTCTGAAAAACCAATACAACGCCCACCCGGAACAATATATAAAGCTAAACGAACCGTTCACTGGGCACTTATCCGTACGAAAATCCCTATTGTTTTACCTGTTTTTACAAGGAAATAAAATGTGAAAAAAATATTTCTACATCCCATGGCCTTTCGCAACCATTTAAATTTTTCTCTTACAGGTCTAACACTTCCGAAAAACAAATACAACACCCACCTGGAACAATATATAAAGCTAAACGAACCGTTCACTGGGCACTTATCCGTACGAAAATCCCTATTGTTTTACCTGTTTTTACAAGGAAATAAAGTGTGAAAAAAATATTTCTACATCCCATGGCCATTCCCAACCATTTAAATTTTTCTCGTACAGGTCTAACACTTCCGAAAAACCAATACAACGCCCACCTGGAACAATATATAAAGCTAAACGAACCGTTCAATGGGCACTTATCCTTACAAAAATCCCTATTGATTTACCTGTTTTTACAAGGAAATAAAATGTGAAAAAAATATTTCTACATCTCATGGCCATTCCCAACCATTTAAATTTTTCTCTTACAGGTCTAACACTTCCGAAAAACCAATACAACGCCCACCTGGAACAATATATACAGCTAAACGAACCGTTCACTGGGTACTTACACGTACGAAAATCCCTATTGATTTACCTGTTTTTACAAGGAAATAAAATGTGAAAAAAATATTTCTACATCCCATGGCCTTTCCCAACCATTTAAATTTTTCTCTTACTGGTCTAAGACTTCCGAAAAACCAATACAACGCCCACCCGGAACAATATATAAAGCTAAACGAACCGTTCACTGGGTACTTAGACGTACGAAAATACCTATTGATTTACCTGTTTTTACAAGGAAATAAAATGTGAAAAAAAATATTTCTACATCCCATGGCCTTTCCCAGCCATTTAAATCTTTCTCTTACAGGTCTAACACTTCCGAAAAACCAATACAACACCCACCTGGAACAATATATAAAGCTAAACGAACCGTTCACTAGGCACTTATCCGTACGAAAATCCCTATTGTTTTACCTGTTTTTACAAGGAAATAAAATGTGAAAAAAATATTTCTACATCCCATGGCCTTTCGCAACCATTTAAATTTTTCTCTTACAGGTCTAACACTTCCGAAAAACCAATACAACGCCCACCCAAAACAATATATAAAGCTAAACGAACCGTTCACTGGGCACTTATCTGTACGGAAATCCCTATTGATTTACCTGTTTTTACAAGGAAATAAAATGTGAAAAAAATATTTCTAAATCCCATGGCCTTTCCCAACCATTTAAATTTTTCTCTTACAGGTCTAACACTTCCGAAAAACCTATACAACGCCCACCCGGAACAATATATAAAGCTAAACGAACCGTTCACTGGGCACTTATCTGTACGGAAATCCCTATTGATTTACCTGTTTTTACAAGGAAATAAAATGTGAAAAAAATATTTCTACATCCCATGGCCTCTCC
The DNA here is from genome assembly GCF_049243985.1 of Paroedura picta. Classification (NCBI taxonomy): domain Eukaryota; kingdom Metazoa; phylum Chordata; class Lepidosauria; order Squamata; family Gekkonidae; genus Paroedura; species Paroedura picta. Next base: position 20,213,253 of record NC_135372.1, read on the forward strand.
CAACCATTTAAATTTTTCTCTTACAGGTCTAACACTTCCGAAAAACCAATACAACGCCCTCCCCCAACAATATATAAAGCTAAACGAACCGTTCACTGGGTACTTACACGTACGAAAATCCCTATTGTTTTACCTGTTTTTACAAGGAAATAAAGTGTGAAAAAAATATTTCTACATCCCATGGCCTTTCCCAACCATTTAAATTTTTCTCTTACAGGTCTAACACTTCCAAAAAACCAATACAACGCCCTCCCAGAACAATATATAGAGCTAAACTAACCGTTCACTGGGTACTTACACGTACGAAAATCCCTATTGTTTTACTTGTTTTTACAAGGAAATAAAATGTGAAAAAAATATTTCTACATCCCATGGCCTTTCCCAACCATTTAAATATTTCTCTTACAGGTCTAACAGTTCCGAAAAACCAATACAATGCCCACCCAGAACAATATATAAAGCTAAACGAACCGTTCACTGGGTACTTATACGTACGAAAATCCCTATTCATTTACCTGTTTTTACAAGGAAATAAAATGTGAAAAAAATATTTCTGCATCCCATGGCCTTTCCCAGCCATTTAAATTTTTCTCTTACAGGTCTAACACTTCCGAAAAACCAATACAACGCCCACCCGGAAAAATATATAAAGCTAAACGAACCGTTCACTGGGTACTTAGACGTACGAAAATACCTATTGATTTACCTGTTTTTACAAGGAAATAAAATGTGAAAAAAATATTTCTACATCCCATGGCCTTTCCCAACCATTTAAATTTTTCTCTTACAGGTCTAACACTTCCGAAGAACCAATACAATGCCCAACCGGAACAATATATAAAGCTAAACGAACCGTTCACTGGGTACTTATCCGTACGAAAATCCCTATTGATTTACCTGTTTTTACAAGGAAATAAAATGTGAAAAAAATATTTCTACATCCCATGGCCTTTCCCAGCCATCTAAATTTTTCTCTTACAGGTCTAACACTTCCGAAAAACCAATACAACGCCCTCCCAGAACAATATATAAAGATAAACGAACAGTTCACTGGGTACTTACACGTACGAAAATCCCTATTGATTTACCTGTTTTTACAAGGAAATAAAATGTGAAAAAAATATTTCTACATCCCATGGCCTTTCCCAACCATTTAAATTTGTCTCTTACAGGTCTAACACTTCCGAAAAACCAATACAACGCCCACCCGAAACAATATATAAAGCTAAACGAACCGTTCACTGGGCACTTATCCGTACGAAAATCCCTATTGATTTACCTGTTTTTACAAGGAAATAAAATGTGAAAAAAATATTTCTACATCCCATGGCCTTTCCCAACAATTTAAATTTTTCTCTTACAGGTCTAACACTTCCGAAAAACCAATACAACGCCCACCCGGAACTATATATAAAGCTAAACGAACCGTTCACTGGGTACTTATGCGTACGAAAATCCCTATTGATTTACCTGTTTTAACAAGGAAATAAAATATGAAAAAAATATTTCTACATCCCATGGCCTTTCCCAACCATTTAAATTTTTCTCTTACAGGTCTAACACTTCTGAAAAACCAATGCAACGCCCACCCGGAACAATATATAAAGCTAAACGAACCGTTCACTGGGCACTTATCCGTACGAAAATCCCTATTGTTTTACCTGTTTTTACAAGGAAATAAAATGTGAAAAAAATATTTCTACATCCCATGGCCTTTCCCAACCATTTAAATTTTTCTCTTACAGGTCTAACACTTCTGAAAAACCAATACAACGCCCACCCGGAACAATATATAAAGCTAAACGAACCGTTCACTGGGTAGATACACGTACGAAAATCCCTATTGATTTACCTGTTTTTACAAGGAAATAAAATGTGAAAAAAATATTTCTACATCCTATGGTCTTTCCCAACAATTTAAATTTTTCTCTTACAGGTCTAACACTTCCGAAAAACCAATACAACGCCCACCCGGAACAATATATAAAGCTAAACGAACCGTTCACTGGGTACTTATGCGTACGAAAATCCCTATTGATTTACCTGTTTTAACAAGGAAATAAAATATGAAAAAAATATTTCTATATCCCATGGCCTTTCCCAACCATTTAAATTTTTCTCTTACAGGTCTAACACTTCTGAAAAACCAATACAACGCCCACCCGGAACAATATATAAAGCTAAACGAACTGTTCACTGGGTAGATACAAGTACGAAAATCCCTATTGATTTACCTGCTTTTACAAGGAAATAAAATGTGAAAAAAATATTTCTAAATCCCATGGCCTTTCCCAACCATTTAAACTTGTCTCTTACAGGTCTAACACTTCCGAAAAACCAATACAACGCCCACCCGAAACAATATATAAAGCTAAACGAACCGTTCACTGGGCACTTATCCGTACGAAAATCCCTATTGATTTACCTGTTTTTACAAGGAAATAAAATGTGAAAAAAATATTTCTACATCCCATGGCCTTTCCCAACAATTTAAATTTTTCTCTTACAGGTCTAACACTTCCGAAAAACCAATACAACGCCCACCCGGAACAATATATAAAGCTAAACGAACCGTTCACTGGGTACTTATGCGTACGAAAATCCCTATTGATTTACCTGTTTTAACAAGGAAATAAAATATGAAAAAAATATTTCTACATCCCATGGCCTTTCCCAACCATTTAAATTTTTCTCTTACAGGTCTAACACTTCTGAAAAACCAATACAACGCCCACCCGGAACAATATATAAAGCTAAACGAACCGTTCACTGGGTAGATACACGTACGAAAATCCCTATTGATTTACCTGTTTTTACAAGGAAATAAAATGTGAAAAAAATATTTCTACATCCTATGGTCTTTCCCAACAATTTAAATTTTTCTCTTACAGGTCTAACACTTCCGAAAAACCAATACAACGCCCACCCGAAACAATATATAAAGCTAAACGAACCGTTCACTGGGCACTTATCCGTACGAAAATCCCTATTGATTTACCTGTTTTTACAAGGAAATAAAATGTGAAAAAAATATTTCTACATCCCATGGCCTTTCCCAACAATTTAAATTTTTCTCTTACAGGTCTAACACTTCCGAAAAACCAATACAACGCCCACCCGGAACAATATATAAAGCTAAACGAACCGTTCACTGGGTACTTATGCGTACGAAAATCCCTATTGATTTACCTGTTTTAACAAGGAAATAAAATATGAAAAAAATATTTCTACATCCCATGGCCTTTCCCAACCATTTAAATTTTTCTCTTACAGGTCTAACACTTCTGAAAAACCAATACAACGCCCACCCGGAACAATATATAAAGCTAAACGAACCGTTCACTGGGCACTTATCCGTACGAAAATCCCTATTGTTTTACCTGTTTTTACAAGGAAATAAAATGTGAAAAAAATATTTCTACATCCCATGGCCTTTCGCAACCATTTAAATTTTTCTCTTACAGGTCTAACACTTCCGAAAAACAAATACAACACCCACCTGGAACAATATATAAAGCTAAACGAACCGTTCACTGGGCACTTATCCGTACGAAAATCCCTATTGTTTTACCTGTTTTTACAAGGAAATAAAGTGTGAAAAAAATATTTCTACATCCCATGGCCATTCCCAACCATTTAAATTTTTCTCGTACAGGTCTAACACTTCCGAAAAACCAATACAACGCCCACCTGGAACAATATATAAAGCTAAACGAACCGTTCAATGGGCACTTATCCTTACAAAAATCCCTATTGATTTACCTGTTTTTACAAGGAAATAAAATGTGAAAAAAATATTTCTACATCCCATGGCCTTTCCCAACCATTTAAATTTTTCTCTTACAGGTCTAACACTTCCGAAAAACCAATACAACGCCCACCCGGAACAATATATAAAGCTAAACGAACCGTTCACTGGGTACTTATGCGTACGAAAATCCCTATTGATTTACCTGTTTTAACAAGGAAATAAAATATGAAAAAAATATTTCTATATCCCATGGCCTTTCCCAACCATTTAAATTTTTCTCTTACAGGTCTAACACTTCTGAAAAACCAATACAACGCCCACCCGGAACAATATATAAAGCTAAACGAACTGTTCACTGGGTAGATACAAGTACGAAAATCCCTATTGATTTACCTGCTTTTACAAGGAAATAAAATGTGAAAAAAATATTTCTAAATCCCATGGCCTTTCCCAACCATTTAAACTTGTCTCTTACAGGTCTAACACTTCCGAAAAACCAATACAACGCCCACCCGAAACAATATATAAAGCTAAACGAACCGTTCACTGGGCACTTATCCGTACGAAAATCCCTATTGATTTACCTGTTTTTACAAGGAAATAAAATGTGAAAAAAATATTTCTACATCCCATGGCCTTTCCCAACAATTTAAATTCTTCTCTTACAGGTCTAACACTTCCGAAAAACCAATACAACGCCCACCCGGAACAATATATAAAGCTAAACGAACCGTTCACTGGGTACTTATGCGTACGAAAATCCCTATTGATTTACCTGTTTTAACAAGGAAATAAAATATGAAAAAAATATTTCTACATCCCATGGCCTTTCCCAACCATTTAAATTTTTCTCTTACAGGTCTAACACTTCTGAAAAACCAATACAACGCCCACCCGGAACAATATATAAAGCTAAACGAACCGTTCACTGGGCACTTATCCGTACGAAAATCCCTATTGTTTTACCTGTTTTTACAAGGAAATAAAATGTGAAAAAAATATTTCTACATCCCATGGCCTTTCGCAACCATTTAAATTTTTCTCTTACAGGTCTAACACTTCCGAAAAACAAATACAACACCCACCTGGAACAATATATAAAGCTAAACGAACCGTTCACTGGGCACTTATCCGTACGAAAATCCCTATTGTTTTACCTGTTTTTACAAGGAAATAAAATGTGAAAAAAATATTTCTACATCCCATGGCCATTCCCAACCATTTAAATTTTTCTCGTACAGGTCTAACACTTCCGAAAAACCAATACAACGCCCACCCGGAACAATATATACAGCTAAACGAACCGTTCCCTGGGTACTTACACGTACAAAAATCGCTATTGATTTACCTGTTTTTACAAGGAAATAAAATGTGAAAAAAATATTTCTACATCCCATGGCCATTCCCAACCATTTAAATTTTTCTCGTACAGGTCTAACACTTCCGAAAAACCAATACAACGCCCACCCGGAACAATATATACAGCTAAACGAACCGTTCACTGGGTACTTACACGTACGAAAATCCCTATTGATTTACCTGTTTTTACAAGGAAATAAAATGTGAAAAAAATATTTCTACATCCCATGGCCTTTCCCAACCATTTAAATTTTTCTCTTACTGGTCTAAGACTTCCGAAAAACCAATACAACGCCCACCCGGAACAATATATAAAGCTAAACGAACCGTTCACTGGGTACTTAGACGTACGAAAATACCTATTGATTTACCTGTTTTTACAAGGAAATAAAATGTGAAAAAAATATTTCTACATCCCATGGCCTTTCCCAGCCATTTAAATCTTTCTCTTACAGGTCTAACACTTCCGAAAAACCAATACAACACCCACCTGGAACAATATATAAAGCTAAACGAACCGTTCACTGGGCACTTATCCGTACGAAAATCCCTATTGTTTTACCTGTTTTTACAAGGAAATAAAATGTGAATAAAATATTTCTACATCCCATGGCCTTTCGCAACCATTTAAATTTTTCTCTTACAGGTCTAACACTTCCGAAAAACCAATACAACGCCCACCCAAAACAATATATAAAGCTAAACGAACCGTTCACTGGGCACTTATCTGTACGGAAATCCCTATTGATTTACCTGTTTTTACAAGGAAATAAAATGTGAAAAAAATATTTCTAAATCCCATGGCCTTTCCCAACCATTTAAATTTTTCTCTTACAGGTCTAACACTTCCGAAAAACCTATACAACGCCCACCCGGAACAATATATAAAGCTAAACGAACCGTTCACTGGGCACTTATCTGTACGGAAATCCCTATTGTTTAACCTGTTTTTACAAGGAAATAAAATGTGAAAAAAATATTTCTACATCCCATGGCCTCTCCCAACCATTTAAATTTTTCTCTTACAGGTCTAACACTTCCGAAAAACCAATACAACGCCCTCCCAGAACAATATATAAAGCTAAACGAACCGTTCACTGGGTACTTACACGTACGAAAATCCCTATTGTTTTACCTGTTTTTACAAGGAAATAAAGTGTGAAAAAAATATTTCTACATCCCATGGCCTTTCCCAACCATTTAAATTTTTCTCTTACAGGTCTAACACTTCCGAAAAACCAATACAACGCCCACCCGGAACAATATATAAAGCTAAACGAACCGTTCACTGGGTACTTAGACGTACGAAAATACCTATTGATTTACCTGTTTTTACAAGGAAATAAAATGTGAAAAAAATATTTCTACATCCCATGGCCTTTCCCAACCATTTAAATTTTTCTCTTACAGGTCTAACACTTCCGAAGAACGAATACAATGCCCAACCGGAACAATATATAAACCTAAACGAACCGTTCACTGGGTACTTATCCGTACGAAAATCCCTATTGATTTACCTGTTTTTACAAGGAAATAAAATGTGAAAAAAATATTTCTACATCCCATGGCCTTTCCCAGCCATCTAAATTTTTCTCTTACAGGTCTAACACTTCCGAAAAACCAATACAACGCCCTCCCAGAACAATATATAAAGATAAACGAACAGTTCACTGGGTACTTACACGTACGAAAATCCCTATTGATTTACCTGTTTTTACAAGGAAATAAAATGTGAAAAAAATATTTCTACATCCCATGGCCTTTCCCAACCATTTAAATTTGTCTCTTACAGGTCTAACACTTCCGAAAAACCAATACAATGCCCACCCGAAACAATATATAAAGCTAAACGAACCGTTCACTGGGCACTTATCCGTACGAAAATCCCTATTGATTTACCTGTTTTTACAAGGAAATAAAATGTGAAAAAAATATTTCTACATCCCATGGCCTTTCCCAACAATTTAAATTTTTCTCTTACAGGTCTAACACTTCCGAAAAACCAATACAACGCCCACCCGGAACAATATATAAAGCTAAACGAACCGTTCACTGGGTACTTATGCGTACGAAAATCCCTATTGATTTACCTGTTTTAACAAGGAAATAAAATATGAAAAAAATATTTCTACATCCCATGGCCTTTCCCAACCATTTAAATTTTTCTCTTACAGGTCTAACACTTCTGAAAAACCAATACAACGCCCACCCGGAACAATATATAAAGCTAAACGAACCGTTCACTGGGCACTTATCCGTACGAAAATCCCTATTGTTTTACCTGTTTTTACAAGGAAATAAAATGTGAAAAAAATATTTCTACATCCCATGGCCTTTCGCAACCATTTAAATTTTTCTCTTACAGGTCTAACACTTCCGAAAAACAAATACAACACCCACCTGGAACAATATATAAAGCTAAACGAACCGTTCAATGGGCACTTATCCTTACGAAAATCCCTATTGATTTACCTGTTTTTACAAGGAAATAAAATGTGAAAAAAATATTTCTACATCCCATGGCCTTTCCCAACCATTTAAATTTTTCTCTTACAGGTCTAACACTTCTGAAAAACCAATACAACGCCCACCCGGAACAATATATAAAGCTAAACGAACCGTTCACTGGGTAGATACACGTACGAAAATCCCTATTGATTTACCTGTTTTTACAAGGAAATAAAATGTGAAAAAAATATTTCTACATCCTATGGTCTTTCCCAACAATTTAAATTTTTCTCTTACAGGTCTAACACTTCCGAAAAACCAATACAACGCCCACCCGGAACAATATATAAAGCTAAACGAACCGTTCACTGGGTACTTATGCGTACGAAAATCCCTATTGATTTACCTGTTTTAACAAGGAAATAAAATATGAAAAAAATATTTCTATATCCCATGGCCTTTCCCAACCATTTAAATTTTTCTCTTACAGGTCTAACACTTCTGAAAAACCAATACAACGCCCACCCGGAACAATATATAAAGCTAAACGAACTGTTCACTGGGTAGATACAAGTACGAAAATCCCTATTGATTTACCTGCTTTTACAAGGAAATAAAATGTGAAAAAAATATTTCTAAATCCCATGGCCTTTCCCAACCTTTTAAACTTTTCTCTTACAGGTCTAACACTTCCGAAAAACCAATACAACGCCCACCCGGAACAATATATAAAGCTAAACGAACCGTTCACTGGGCACTTATCCGTACGAAAATCCCTATTGTTTAACCTGTTTTTACAAGGAAATAAAGTGTGAAAAAAATATTTCTACATCCCATGGCCTTTCCCAACCATTTAAATTTTTCTCTTACAGGTCTAACACTTCCGAAAAACCAATACAACGCCCTCCCAGAACAATATATAAAGCTAAACTAACCGTTCACTGGGTACTTACACGTACGAAAATCCCTATTGTTTTACCTGTTTTTACAAGGAAATAAAATGTGAAAAAAATATTTCTACATCCCATGGCCTTTCCCAACCATTTAAATATTTCTCTTACAGGTCTAACAGTTCCGAAAAACCAATACAACACCCACCTGGAACAATATATAAAGCTAAACGAACCGTTCAATGGGCACTTATCCTTACGAAAATCCCTATTGATTTACCTGTTTTTACAAGGAAATAAAATGTGAAAAAAATATTTCTACATCCCATGGCCTTTCCCAACCATTTAAATATTTCTCTTACAGGTCTAACAGTTCCGAAAAACCAATACAACACCCACCTGGAACAATATATAAAGCTAAACGAACCGTTCAATGGGCACTTATCCTTACGAAAATCCCTATTGATTTACCTGTTTTTACAAGGAAATAAAATGTGAAAAAAATATTTCTACATCCCATGGCCTTTCCCAACCATTTAAATCTTTCTCTTACAGGTCTAACACTTCTGAAAAACCAATACAACGCCCACCCGGAACAATATATAAAGCTAAACGAACCATTCACTGGGTAGTTACACGTACGAAAATCCCTATTGATTTACCTGTTTTTACAAGGAAGTAAAATGTGAAAAAAATATTTTTAAATCCCATGGCCTTTCCCAACCATTTAAATTTTTCTCTTACAGGTCTAACACTTCCGAAAAACCAATACAACGCCCACCCGGAACAATATATAAAGCTAAACGAACCGTTCACTGGGCACTTATCCGTACGAAAATCCCTATTGTTTAACCTGTTTTTACAAGGAAATAAAATGTGAAAAAAATATTTCTACATCCCATGGCCTTTCCCAACCATTTAAATTTTTCTCTTACAGGTCTAACACTTCCGAAAAACCAATACAACGCCCTCCCAGAACAATATATAAAGCTAAACGAACCGTTCACTGGGTACTTACACGTACGAAAATCCCTATTGTTTTACCTGTTTTTACAAGGAAATAAAGTGTGAAAAAAATATTTCTACATCCCATGGCCTTTCCCAACCATTTAAATTTTTCTCTTACAGGTCTAACACTTCCAAAAAACCAATACAACGCCCTCCCAGAACAATATATAAAGCTAAACTAACCGTTCACTGGGTACTTACACGTACGAAAATCCCTATTGTTTTACTTGTTTTTACAAGGAAATAAAATGTGAAAAAAATATTTCTACATCCCATGGCCTTTCCCAACCATTTAAATATTTCTCTTACAGGTCTAACAGTTCCGAAAAACCAATACAATGCCCACCCAGAACAATATATAAAGCTAAACGAACCGTTCACTGGGTACTTATACGTACGAAAATCCCTATTCATTTACCTGTTTTTACAAGGAAATAAAATGTGAAAAAAATATTTCTGCATCCCATGGCCTTTCCCAGCCATTTAAATTTTTCTCTTACAGGTCTAACACTTCCGAAAAACCAATACAACGCCCACCCGGAACAATATATAAAGCTAAACGAACCGTTCACTGGGTACTTATACGTACGAAAATCCCTATTCATTTACCTGTTTTTACAAGGAAATAAAATGTGAAAAAAATATTTCTGCATCCCATGGCCTTTCCCAGCCATTTAAATTTTTCTCTTACAGGTCTAACACTTCCGAAAAACCAATACAACGCCCACCCGGAACAATATATAAAGCTAAACGAACCGTTCACTGGGTACTTAGACGTACGAAAATACCTATTGATTTACCTGTTTTTACAAGGAAATAAAATGTGAAAAAAATATTTCTACATCCCATGGCCTTTCCCAACCATTTAAATTTTTCTCTTACAGGTCTAACACTTCCGAAGAACCAATACAATGCCCAACCGGAACAATATATAAAGCTAAACGAACCGTTCACTGGGTACTTATCCGTACGAAAATCCCTATTGATTTACCTGTTTTTACAAGGAAATAAAATGTGAAAAAAATATTTCTAAATCCCATGGCCTTTCCCAACCATTTAAATTTTTCTCTTACAGGTCTAACACTTCCGAAAAACCAATACAACGCCCACCCGGAACAATATATAAAGCTAAACGAACCGTTCACTGGGTAGTTACACGTACGAAAATCCCTATTGATTTACCTGTTTTTACAAGGAAGTAAAATGTGAAAAAAATATTTTTAAATCCCATGGCCTTTCCCAACCATTTAAATTTTTCTCTTACAGGTCTAACACTTCCGAAAAACCAATACAACGCCCACCCGGAACAATATATAAAGCTAAACGAACCGTTCACTGGGTACTTATGCGTACGAAAATCCCTATTGATTTACCTGTTTTAACAAGGAAATAAAATATGAAAAAAAAATTTCTACATCCCATGGCCTTTCCCAACCATTTAAATTTTTCTCTTACAGGTCTAACACTTCTGAAAAACCAATACAACGCCCACCCGGAACAATATATAAAGCTAAACGAACCGTTCACTGGGCACTTATCCGTACGAAAATCCCTATTGTTTTACCTGTTTTTACAAGGAAATAAAATGTGAAAAAAATATTTCTACATCCCATGGCCTTTCGCAACCATTTAAATTTTTCTCTTACAGGTCTAACACTTCCGAAAAACAAATACAACACCCACCTGGAACAATATATAAAGCTAAACGAACCGTTCAATGGGCACTTATCCTTACGAAAATCCCTATTGATTTACCTGTTTTTACATGGAAATAAAATGTGAAAAAAATATTTCTACATCCCATGGCCTTTCCCAACCATTTAAATTTTTCTCTTACAGGTCTAACACTTCTGAAAAACCAATACAACGCCTACCCGGAACAATATATAAAGCTAAACGAACCGTTCACTGGGCACTTATCCGTACGAAAATCCCTATTGTTTAACCTGTTTTTACAAGGAAATAAAGTGTGAAAAAAATATTTCTACATCCCATGGCCGTTCCCAACCATTTAAATTTTTCTCTTACAGGTCTAACACTTCCGAAAAACCAATACAACGCCCTCCCAGAACAATATATAAAGCTAAACTAACCGTTCACTGGGTACTTACACGTACGAAAATCCCTATTGTTTTACCTGTTTTTACAAGGAAATAAAATGTGAAAAAAATATTTCTACATCCCATGGCCTTTCCCAACCATTTAAATATTTCTCTTACAGGTCTAACAGTTCCGAAAAACCAATACAACACCCACCTGGAACAATATATAAAGCTAAACGAACCGTTCAATGGGCACTTATCCTTACGAAAATCCCTATTGATTTACCTGTTTTTACAAGGAAATAAAATGTGAAAAAAATATTTCTACATCCCATGGCCTTTCCCAACCGTTTAAATCTTTCTCTTACAGGTCTAACACTTCTGAAAAACCAATACAACGCCCACCCGGAACAATATATAAAGCTAAACGAACCGTTCACTGGGTAGTTACACGTACGAAAATCCCTATTGATTTACCTGTTTTTACAAGGAAGTAAAATGTGAAAAAAATATTTTTAAATCCCATGGCCTTTCCCAACCATTTAAATTTTTCTCTTACAGGTCTAACACTTCCGAAAAACCAATACAACGCCCTCCCAGAACAATATATAAAGATAAACGAACAGTTCACTGGGTACTTACACGTACGAAAATCCCTATTGATTTACCTGTTTTTACAAGGAAATAAAATGTGAAAAAAATATTTCTACATCCCATGGCCTTTCCCAACCATTTAAATTTTTCTCTTACAGGTCTAACACTTCCGAAAAACCAATACAACGCCCACCCGGAACAATATATAAAGCTAAACGAACCGTTCACTGGGTACTTATGCGTACGAAAATCCCTATTGATTTACCTGTTTTAACAAGGAAATAAAATATGAAAAAAATATTTCTACATCCCATGGCCTTTCCCAACCATTTAAATTTTTCTCTTACAGGTCTAACACTTCTGAAAAACCAATACAACGCCCACCCGGAACAATATATAAAGCTAAACGAACCGTTCACTGGGCACTTATCCGTACGAAAATCCCTATTGTTTTACCTGTTTTTACAAGGAAATAAAATGTGAAAAAAATATTTCTACATCCCATGGCCTTTCGCAACCATTTAAATTTTTCTCTTACAGGTCTAACACTTCCGAAAAACAAATACAACACCCACCTGGAACAATATATAAAGCTAAACGAACCGTTCAATGGGCACTTATCCTTACGAAAATCCCTATTGATTTACCTGTTTTTACAAGGAAATAAAATGTGAAAAAAATATTTCTACATCCCATGGCCTTTCCCAACCATTTAAATTTTTCTCTTACAGGTCTAACACTTCTGAAAAACCAATACAACGCCCACCCGGAACAATATATAAAGCTAAACGAACCGTTCACTGGGTAGATACACGTACGAAAATCCCTATTGATTTACCTGTTTTTACAAGGAAATAAAATGTGAAAAAAATATTTCTACATCCTATGGTCTTTCCCAACAATTTAAATTTTTCTCTTACAGGTCTAACACTTCCGAAAAACCAATACAACGCCCACCCGGAACAATATATAAAGCTAAACGAACCGTTCACTGGGTACTTATGCGTACGAAAATCCCTATTGATTTACCTGTTTTAACAAGGAAATAAAATATGAAAAAAATATTTCTATATCCCATGGCCTTTCCCAACCATTTAAATTTTTCTCTTACAGGTCTAACACTTCTGAAAAACCAATACAACGCCCACCCGGAACAATATATAAAGCTAAACGAACTGTTCACTGGGTAGATACAAGTACGAAAATCCCTATTGATTTACCTGCTTTTACAAGGAAATAAAATGTGAAAAAAATATTTCTAAATCCCATGGCCTTTCCCAACCTTTTAAACTTTTCTCTTACAGGTCTAACACTTCCGAAAAACCAATACAACGCCCACCCGGAACAATATATAAAGCTAAACGAACCGTTCACTGGGCACTTATCCGTACGAAAATCCCTATTGTTTAACCTGTTTTTACAAGGAAATAAAGTGTGAAAAAAATATTTCTACATCCCATGGCCTTTCCCAACCATTTAAATTTTTCTCTTACAGGTCTAACACTTCCGAAAAACCAATACAACGCCCTCCCAGAACAATATATAAAGCTAAACTAACCGTTCACTGGGTACTTACACGTACGAAAATCCCTATTGTTTTACCTGTTTTTACAAGGAAATAAAATGTGAAAAAAATATTTCTACATCCCATGGCCTTTCCCAACCATTTAAATATTTCTCTTACAGGTCTAACAGTTCCGAAAAACCAATACAACACCCACCTGGAACAATATATAAAGCTAAACGAACCGTTCAATGGGCACTTATCCTTACGAAAATCCCTATTGATTTACCTGTTTTTACAAGGAAATAAAATGTGAAAAAAATATTTCTACATCCCATGGCCTTTCCCAACCATTTAAATCTTTCTCTTACAGGTCTAACACTTCTGAAAAACCAATACAACGCCCACCCGGAACAATATATAAAGCTAAACGAACCGTTCACTGGGTAGTTACACGTACGAAAATCCCTATTGATTTACCTGTTTTTACAAGGAAGTAAAATGTGAAAAAAATATTTTTAAATCCCATGGCCTTTCCCAACCATTTAAATTTTTCTCTTACAGGTCTAACACTTCCGAAAAACCAATACAACGCCCACCCGGAACAATATATAAAGCTAAACGAACCGTTCACTGGGCACTTATCCGTACGAAAATCCCTATTGTTTAACCTGTTTTTACAAGGAAATAAAATGTGAAAAAAATATTTCTACATCCCATGGCCTTTCCCAACCATTTAAATTTTTCTCTTACAGGTCTAACACTTCCGAAAAACCAATACAACGCCCTCCCAGAACAATATATAAAGCTAAACGAACCGTTCACTGGGTACTTACACGTACGAAAATCCCTATTGTTTTACCTGTTTTTACAAGGAAATAAAGTGTGAAAGAAATATTTCTACATCCCATGGCCTTTCCCAACCATTTAAATTTTTCTCTTACAGGTCTAACACTTCCAAAAAACCAATACAACGCCCTACCAGAACAATATATAAAGCTAAACTAACCGTTCACTGGGTACTTACACGTACGAAAATCCCTATTGTTTTACTTGTTTTTACAAGGAAATAAAATGTGAAAAAAATATTTCTACATCCCATGGCCTTTCCCAACCATTTAAATATTTCTCTTACCGGTCTAACAGTTCCGAAAAACCAATACAATGCCCACCCAGAACAATATATAAAGCTAAACGAACCGTTCACTGGGTACTTATACGTACGAAAATCCCTATTCATTTACCTGTTTTTACAAGGAAATAAAATGTGAAAAAAATATTTCTGCATCCCATGGCCTTTCCCAGCCATTTAAATTTTTCTCTTACAGGTCTAACACTTCCGAAAAACCAATACAACGCCCACCCGGAACAATATATAAAGCTAAACGAACCGTTCACTGGGTACTTAGACGTACGAAAATACCTATTGATTTACCTGTTTTTACAAGGAAATAAAATGTGAAAAAAATATTTCTACATCCCATGGCCTTTCCCAACCATTTAAATTTTTCTCTTACAGGTCTAACACTTCCGAAGAACCAATACAATGCCCAACCGGAACAATATATAAAGCTAAACGAACCGTTCACTGGGTACTTATCCGTACGAAAATCCCTATTGATTTACCTGTTTTTACAAGGAAATAAAATGTGAAAAAAATATTTCTAAATCCCATGGCCTTTCCCAACCATTTAAATTTTTCTCTTACAGGTCTAACACTTCCGAAAAACCAATACAACGCCCACCCGGAACAATATATAAAGCTAAACGAACCGTTCACTGGGTAGATACACGTACGAAAATCCCTATTGATTTACCTGTTTTTACAAGGAAATAAAATGTGAAAAAAATATTTCTACATCCTATGGTCTTTCCCAACAATTTAAATTTTTCTCTTACAGGTCTAACACTTCCGAAAAACCAATACAACGCCCACCCGGAACAATATATAACGCTAAACGAACCGTTCACTGGGTACTTATGCGTACGAAAATCCCTATTGATTTACCTGTTTTAACAAGGAAATAAAATATGAAAAAAATATTTCTATATCCCATGGCCTTTCCCAACCATTTAAATTTTTCTCTTACAGGTCTAACACTTCTGAAAAACCAATACAACGCCCACCCGGAACAATATATAAAGCTAAACGAACCGTTCACTGGGTAGTTACACGTACGAAAATCCCTATTGATTTACCTGTTTTTACAAGGAAGTAAAATGTGAAAAAAATATTTTTAAATCCCATGGCCTTTCCCAACCATTTAAATTTTTCTCTTACAGGTCTAACACTTCCGAAAAACCAATACAACGCCCACCCGGAACAATATATAAAGCTAAACGAACCGTTCACTGGGTACTTATGCGTACGAAAATCCCTATTGATTTACCTGTTTTAACAAGGAAATAAAATATGAAAAAAAAATTTCTACATCCCATGGCCTTTCCCAACCATTTAAATTTTTCTCTTACAGGTCTAACACTTCTGAAAAACCAATACAACGCCCACCCGGAACAATATATAAAGCTAAACGAACCGTTCACTGGGCACTTATCCGTACGAAAATCCCTATTGTTTTACCTGTTTTTACAAGGAAATAAAATGTGAAAAAAATATTTCTACATCCCATGGCCTTTCGCAACCATTTAAATTTTTCTATTACAGGTCTAACACTTCCGAAAAACAAATACAACACCCACCTGGAACAATATATAAAGCTAAACGAACCGTTCAATGGGCACTTATCCTTACGAAAATCCCTATTGATTTACCTGTTTTTACAAGGAAATAAAATGTGAAAAAAATATTTCTACATCCCATGGCCTTTCCCAACCATTTAAATTTTTCTCTTACAGGTCTAACACTTCTGAAAAACCAATACAACGTCTACCCGGAACAATATATAAAGCTAAACGAACCGTTCACTGGGCACTTATCCGTACGAAAATCCCTTTTGTTTAACCTGTTTTTACAAGGAAATAAAGTGTGAAAAAAATATTTCTACATCCCATGGCCGTTCCCAACCATTTAAATTTTTCTCTTACAGGTCTAACACTTCCGAAAAACCAATACAACGCCCTCCCAGAACAATATATAAAGCTAAACTAACCGTTCACTGGGTACTTACACGTACGAAAATCCCTATTGTTTTACCTGTTTTTACAAGGAAATAAAATGTGAAAAAAATATTTCTACATCCCATGGCCTTTCCCAACCATTTAAATATTTCTCTTACAGGTCTAACAGTTCCGAAAAACCAATACAACACCCACCTGGAACAATATATAAAGCTAAACGAACCGTTCAATGGGCACTTATCCTTACGAAAATCCCTATTGATTTACCTGTTTTTACAAGGAAATAAAATGTGAAAAAAATATTTCTACATCCCATGGCCTTTCCCAACCATTTAAATCTTTCTCTTACAGGTCTAACACTTCTGAAAAACCAATACAACGCCCACCCGGAACAATATATAAAGCTAAACGAACCGTTCACTGGGTAGTTACACGTACGAAAATCCCTATTGATTTACCTGTTTTTACAAGGAAGTAAAATGTGAAAAAAATATTTTTAAATCCCATGGCCTTTCCCAACCATTTAAATTTTTCTCTTACAGGTCTAACACTTCCGAAAAACCAATACAACGCCCACCCGGAACAATATATAAAGCTAAACGAACCGTTCACTGGGTACTTACACGTACGAAAATCCCTATTGTTTTACCTGTTTTTACAAGGAAATAAAGTGTGAAAAAAATATTTCTACATCCCATGGCCTTTCCCAACCATTTAAATTTTTCTCTTACAGGTCTAACACTTCCAAAAAACCAATACAACGCCCTCCCAGAACAATATATAAAGCTAAACTAACCGTTCACTGGGTACTTACACGTACGAAAATCCCTATTGTTTTACTTGTTTTTACAAGGAAATAAAATGTGAAAAAAATATTTCTACATCCCATGGCCTTTCCCAACCATTTAAATATTTCTCTTACAGGTCTAACAGTTCCGAAAAACCAATACAACGCCCACCCAGAACAATATATAAAGCTAAACTAACCGTTCACTGGGTACTTATACGTACGAAAATCCCTATTCATTTACCTGTTTTTACAAGGAAATAAAATGTGAAAAAAATATTTCTACATCCCATGGCCTTTCCCAACCATTTAAATTTTTCTCTTACAGGTCTAACACTTCCGAAGAACCAATACAATGCCCAACCGGAACAATATATAAAGCTAAACGAACCGTTCACTGGGTACTTATCCGTACGAAAATCCCTATTGATTTACCTGTTTTTACAAGGAAATAAAATGTGAAAAAAATATTTCTACATCCCATGGCCTTTCCCAGCCATCTAAATTTTTCTCTTACAGGTCTAACACTTCCGAAAAACCAATACAACGCCCTCCCAGAACAATATATAAAGATAAACGAACAGTTCACTGGGTACTTACACGTACGAAAATCCCTATTGATTTACCTGTTTTTACAAGGAAATAAAATGTGAAAAAAATATTTCTACATCCCATGGCCTTTCCCAACCATTTAAATTGGTCTCTTACAGGTCTAACACTTCCGAAAAACCAATACAACGCCCACCCGAAACAATATATAAAGCTAAACGAACCGTTCACTGGGCACTTATCCGTACGAAAATCCCTATTGATTTACCTGTTTTTACAAGGAAATAAAATGTGAAAAAAATATTTCTACATCCCATGGCCTTTCCCAACAATTAAAATTTTTCTCTTACAGGTCAAACACTTCCGAAAAACCAATACAACGCCCACCCGGAACAATATATAAAGCTAAACGAACCGTTCACTGGGTACTTATGCGTACGAAAATCCCTATTGATTTACCTGTTTTAACAAGGAAATAAAATATGAAAAAAATATTTCTACATCCCATGGCCTTTCCCAACCATTTAAATTTTTCTCTTACAGGTCTAACACTTCTGAAAAACCAATACAACGCCCACCCGGAACAATATATAAAGCTTAACGAACCGTTCACTGGGCACTTATCCGTACGAAAATCCCTATTGTTTTACCTGTTTTTACAAGGAAATAAAATGTGAAAAAAATATTTTTAAATCCCATGGCCTTTCCCAACCATTTAAATTTTTCTCTTACAGGTCTAACACTTCCGAAAAACCAATACAACGCCCTCCCAGAACAATATATAAAGATAAACGAACAGTTCACTGGGTACTTACACGTACGAAAATCCCTATTGATTTACCTGTTTTTACAAGGAAATAAAATGTGAAAAAAATATTTCTACATCCCATGGCCTTTCCCAACCATTTAAATTTTTCTCTTACAGGTCTAACACTTCCGAAAAACCAATACAACGCCCACCCGGAACAATATATAAAGCTAAACGAACCGTTCACTGGGTACTTATGCGTACGAAAATCCCTATTGATTTACCTGTTTTAACAAGGAAATAAAATATGAAAAAAATATTTCTACATCCCATGGCCTTTCCCAACCATTTAAATTTTTCTCTTACAGGTCTAACACTTCTGAAAAACCAATACAACGCCCACCCGGAACAATATATAAAGCTAAACGAACCGTTCACTGGGCACTTATCCGTACGAAAATCCCTATTGTTTTACCTGTTTTTACAAGGAAATAAAATGTGAAAAAAATATTTCTACATCCCATGGCCTTTCGCAACCATTTAAATTTTTCTCTTACAGGTCTAACACTTCCGAAAAACAAATACAACACCCACCTGGAACAATATATAAAGCTAAACGAACCGTTCAATGGGCACTTATCCTTACGAAAATCCCTATTGATTTACCTGTTTTTACAAGGAAATAAAATGTGAAAAAAATATTTCTACATCCCATGGCCTTTCCCAACCATTTAAATTTTTCTCTTACAGGTCTAACACTTCTGAAAAACCAATACAACGCCCACCCGGAACAATATATAAAGCTAAACGAACCGTTCACTGGGTACATACAAGTACGAAAATCCCTATTGATTTACCTGTTTTTACAAGGAAATAAAATGTGAAAAAAATATTTCTACATCCTATGGTCTTTCCCAACAATTTAAATTTTTCTCTTACAGGTCTAACACTTCCGAAAAACCAATACAACGCCCACCCGGAACAATATATAAAGCTAAACGAACCGTTCACTGGGTAGTTACACGTACGAAAATCCCTATTGATTTACCTGTTTTTACAAGGAAGTAAAATGTGAAAAAAATATTTTTAAATCCCATGGCCTTTCCCAACCATTTAAATTTTTCTCTTACAGGTCTAACACTTCCGAAAAACCAATACAACGCCCACCCGGAACAATATATAAAGCTAAACGAACCGTTCACTGGGTACTTACACGTACGAAAATCCCTATTGTTTTACCTGTTTTTACAAGGAAATAAAGTGTGAAAAAAATATTTCTACATCCCATGGCCTTTCCCAACCATTTAAATTTTTCTCTTACAGGTCTAACACTTCCAAAAAACCAATACAACGCCCTCCCAGAACAATATATAAAGCTAAACTAACCGTTCACTGGGTACTTACACGTACGAAAATCCCTATTGTTTTACTTGTTTTTACAAGGAAATAAAATGTGAAAAAAATATTTCTACATCCCATGGCCTTTCCCAACCATTTAAATATTTCTCTTACAGGTCTAACAGTTCCGAAAAACCAATACAACGCCCACCCAGAACAATATATAAAGCTAAACTAACCGTTCACTGGGTACTTATACGTACGAAAATCCCTATTCATTTACCTGTTTTTACAAGGAAATAAAATGTGAAAAAAATATTTCTACATCCCATGGCCTTTCCCAACCATTTAAATTTTTCTCTTACAGGTCTAACACTTCCGAAGAACCAATACAATGCCCAACCGGAACAATATATAAAGCTAAACGAACCGTTCACTGGGTACTTATCCGTACGAAAATCCCTATTGATTTACCTGTTTTTACAAGGAAATAAAATGTGAAAAAAATATTTCTACATCCCATGGCCTTTCCCAGCCATCTAAATTTTTCTCTTACAGGTCTAACACTTCCGAAAAACCAATACAACGCCCTCCCAGAACAATATATAAAGATAAACGAACAGTTCACTGGGTACTTATGCGTACGAAAATCCCTATTGATTTACCTGTTTTTACAAGGAAATAAAATGTGAAAAAAATATTTCTACATCCCATGGCCTTTCCCAACCATTTAAATTGGTCTCTTACAGGTCTAACACTTCCGAAAAACCAATACAACGCCCACCCGAAACAATATATAAAGCTAAACGAACCGTTCACTGGGCACTTATCCGTACGAAAATCCCTATTGATTTACCTGTTTTTACAAGGAAATAAAATGTGAAAAAAATATTTCTACATCCCATGGCCTTTCCCAACCATTTAAATTTTTCTCTTACAGGTCTAACACTTCTGAAAAACCAATACAACGCCCACCCGGAACAATATATAAAGCTTAACGAACCGTTCACTGGGCACTTATCCGTACGAAAATCCCTATTGTTTTACCTGTTTTTACAAGGAAATAAAATGTGAAAAAAATATTTCTACATCCCATGGCCTTTCGCAACCATTTAAATTTTTCTCTTACAGGTCTAACACTTCCGAAAAACCAATACAACGCCCTCCCAGAACAATATATAAAGCTAAACTAACCGTTCACTGGGTACTTACACGTACGAAAATCCCTATTGTTTTACCTGTTTTTACAAGGAAATAAAATGTGAAAAAAATATTTCTACATCCCATGGCCATTCCCAACCATTTAAATATCTCTCTTACAGGTCTAACAGTTCCAAAAAACCAATACAACGCCCACCTGGAACAATATATAAAGCTAAACGAACCGTTCAATGGGCACTTATCCTTATGAAAATCCCTATTGATTTACCTGTTTTTACAAGGAAATAAAATGTGAAAAAAATATTTCTACATCCCATGGCCTTTCCCAGCCATCTAAATTTTTCTCTTACAGGTCTAACACTTCTGAAAAACCAATACAACGCCCTCCCAGAACAATATATAAAGATAAACGAACAGTTCACTGGGTACTTACACGTACGAAAATCCCTATTGATTTATCTGTTTTTACAAGGAAATAAAATGTGAAAAAAATATTTCTACATCCCATGGCCTTTCCCACCTGGAACAATATATAAAGCTAAACGAACCGTTCAATGGGCACTTATCCTTACGAAAATCCCTATTGATTTACCTGTTTTTACAAGGAAATAAAATGTGAAAAAAATATTTCTACATCCCATGGCCTTTCCCAACCATTTAAATTTTTCTCTTACAGGTCTAACACTTCTGAAAAACCAATACAACGCCCACCCGGAACAATATATAAAGCTAAACGAACCGTTCACTGGGTAGATACACGTACGAAAATCCCTATTGATTTACCTGTTTTTACAAGGAAATAAAATGTGAAAAAAATATTTCTACATCCCATGGTCTTTCCCAACCATTTAAATTTTTCTCTTACATGTCTAACACTTCTGAAAAACCAATACAACGCCCACCCGGAACAATATATAAAGCTAAACGAACCGTTCACTTGGCACTTATCCGTACGAAAATCCCTATTGATTTACCTGTTTTTACAAGGAAATAAAATGTGAAAAAAATATTTCTACATCCCATGGCCTTTCCCAACCATTTAAATATTTCTCTTACAGGTCTAACACTTCCGAAAAACCAATACAACACCCACCTGGAACAATATATAAAGCTAAACGAACCGTTCAATGGGCACTTATCCTTACGAAAATCCCTATTGATTTACCTGTTTTTACAAGGAAATAAAATGTGAAAAAAATATTTCTACATCCCATGGCCTTTCCCAACCATTTAAATTTTTCTCTTACAGGTGTAACACTTCCGAAAAACCAATACAACGCCCACCCGGAACAATATATAAAGCTTAACGAACCGTTCACTGGGCACTTATCCGTACGAAAATCCCTATTGTTTTACCTGTTTTTACAAGGAAATAAAATGTGAAAAAAATATTTCTACATCCCATGGCCTTTCGCAACCATTTAAATTTTTCTCTTACAGGTCTAACACTTCCGAAAAACCAATACAACGCCCACCCGGAACAATATATAAAGCTAAACGAACCGTTCACTGGGTACTTATGCGTACGAAAATCCCTATTGATTTACCTGTTTTAACAAGGAAATAAAATATGAAAAAAATATTTCTATATCCCATGGCCTTTCCCAACCATTTAAATTTTTCTCTTACAGGTCTAACACTTCTGAAAAACCAATACAACGCCCACCCGGAACAATATATAAAGCTAAACGAACTGTTCACTGGGTACATACAAGTACGAAAATCCCTATTGATTTACCTGCTTTTACAAGGAAATAAAATGTGAAAAAAATATTTCTAAATCCCATGGCCTTTCCCAACCATTTAAACTTTTCTCTTACAGGTCTAACACTTCCGAAAAACCAATACAACGCCCACCCGGAACAATATATAAAGCTAAACGAACCGTTCACTGGGTAGTTACACGTACGAAAATCCCTATTGATTTACCTGTTTTTACAAGGAAGTAAAATGTGAAAAAAATATTTTTAAATCCCATGGCCTTTCCCAACCATTTAAATTTTTCTCTTACAGGTCTAACACTTCCGAAAAACCAATACAACGCCCACCCGGAACAATATATAAAGCTAAACGAACCGTTCACTGGGTACTTACACGTACGAAAATCCCTATTGTTTTACCTGTTTTTACAAGGAAATAAAGTGTGAAAAAAATATTTCTACATCCCATGGCCTTTCCCAACCATTTAAATTTTTCTCTTACAGGTCTAACACTTCCAAAAAACCAATACAACGCCCTCCCAGAACAATATATAAAGCTAAACTAACCGTTCACTGGGTACTTACACGTACGAAAATCCCTATTGTTTTACTTGTTTTTACAAGGAAATAAAATGTGAAAAAAATATTTCTACATCCCATGGCCTTTCCCAACCATTTAAATATTTCTCTTACAGGTCTAACAGTTCCGAAAAACCAATACAACGCCCACCCAGAACAATATATAAAGCTAAACTAACCGTTCACTGGGTACTTATACGTACGAAAATCCCTATTCATTTACCTGTTTTTACAAGGAAATAAAATGTGAAAAAAATATTTCTACATCCCATGGCCTTTCCCAACCATTTAAATTTTTCTCTTACAGGTCTAACACTTCCGAAGAACCAATACAATGCCCAACCGGAACAATATATAAAGCTAAACGAACCGTTCACTGGGTACTTATCCGTACGAAAATCCCTATTGATTTACCTGTTTTTACAAGGAAATAAAATGTGAAAAAAATATTTCTACATCCCATGGCCTTTCCCAGCCATCTAAATTTTTCTCTTACAGGTCTAACACTTCCGAAAAACCAATACAACGCCCTCCCAGAACAATATATAAAGATAAACGAACAGTTCACTGGGTACTTACACGTACGAAAATCCCTATTGATTTACCTGTTTTTACAAGGAAATAAAATGTGAAAAAAATATTTCTACATCCCATGGCCTTTCCCAACCATTTAAATTGGTCTCTTACAGGTCTAACACTTCCGAAAAACCAATACAACGCCCACCCGAAACAATATATAAAGCTAAACGAACCGTTCACTGGGCACTTATCCGTACGAAAATCCCTATTGATTTACCTGTTTTTACAAGGAAATAAAATGTGAAAAAAATATTTCTACATCCCATGGCCTTTCCCAACCATTTAAATTTTTCTCTTACAGGTCTAACACTTCTGAAAAACCAATACAACGCCCACCCGGAACAATATATAAAGCTTAACGAACCGTTCACTGGGCACTTATCCGTACGAAAATCCCTATTGTTTTACCTGTTTTTACAAGGAAATAAAATGTGAAAAAAATATTTCTACATCCCATGGCCTTTCGCAACCATTTAAATTTTTCTCTTACAGGTCTAACACTTCCGAAAAACAAATACAACACCCACCTGGAACAATATATAAAGCTAAACGAACCGTTCAATGGGCACTTATCCTTACGAAAATCCCTATTGATTTACCTGTTTTTACAAGGAAATAAAATGTGAAAAAAATATTTCTACATCCCATGGCCTTTCCCAACCATTTAAATTTTTCTCTTACAGGTCTAACACTTCTGAAAAACCAATACAACGCCCACCCGGAACAATATATAAAGCTAAACGAACCGTTCACTGGGTAGATACACGTACGAAAATCCCTATTGATTTACCTGTTTTTACAAGGAAATAAAATGTGAAAAAAATATTTCTACATCCCATGGTCTTTCCCAACAATTTAAATTTTTCTCTTACAGGTCTAACACTTCCGAAAAACCAATACAACGCCCACCCGGAACAATATATAAAGCTAAACGAACCGTTCACTGGGTACTTATGCGTACGAAAATCCCTATTGATTTACCTGTTTTAACAAGGAAATAAAATATGAAAAAAATATTTCTACATCCCATGGCCTTTCCCAACCATTTAAATTTTTCTCTTACATGTCTAACACTTCTGAAAAACCAATACAACGCCCACCCGGAACAATATATAAAGCTAAACGAACCGTTCACTTGGCACTTATCCGTACGAAAATCCCTATTGATTTACCTGTTTTTACAAGGAAATAAAATGTGAAAAAAATATTTCTACATCCCATGGCCTTTCCCAACCATTTAAATATTTCTCTTACAGGTCTAACACTTCCGAAAAACCAATACAACACCCACCTGGAACAATATATAAAGCTAAACGAACCGTTCAATGGGCACTTATCCTTACGAAAATCCCTATTGATTTACCTGTTTTTACAAGGAAATAAAATGTGAAAAAAATATTTCTACATCCCATGGCCTTTCCCAACCATTTAAATTTTTCTCTTACAGGTGTAACACTTCCGAAAAACCAATACCACGCCCACCCAAAACAATATATAAAGCTAAACGAACCGTTCACTGGGCACTTATCTGTACGGAAATCCCTATTGATTTACCTGTTTTTACAAGGAAATAAAATGTGAAAAAAATATTTCTACATCGCATGGCCTTTCCCAACCATTTAAATTTTTCTCTTACAGGTCTAACACTTCCGAAAAACCAATACAACGCCCACCCGGAACAATATATAAAGCTAAACGAACCGTTCACTGGGTAGTTACACGTACGAAAATCCCTATTGATTTACCTGTCTTTACAAGGAAATAAAATGTGAAAAAAATATTTCTAAATCCCATGGCCTTTCCCAACCATTTAAATTTTTCTCTTACAGGTCTAACACTTCCGAAAAACCAATACAACGCCCACCCGGAACAATATATTAAGCTAAACGAACCGTTCACTGGGCACTTATCCGTACGAAAATCCCTATTGTTTTACCTGTTTTTACAAGGAAATAAAATGTGAAAAAAATATTTCTACATCCCATGGCCTTTCCCAACCATTTAAATTTTTCTCTTACTGGTCTAAGACTTTTGAAGAACCAATACAACGCCCACCCGGAACAATATAAAAAGCTAAACGAACCGTTCACTGGGTACTTATCCGTACGAAAATCCCTATTGATTTACCTGTTTTTACAAGGAAATAAAATGTGAAAAAAATATTTCTACATCCCATGGCCTTTCCCAACCATTTAAATATTTCTCTTACAGGTCTAACACTTCCGAAAAACTAATACAACACCCACCTGGAACAATATATAAAGCTAAACGAACCGTTCAATGGGCACTTATCCTTACGAAAATCCCTATTGATTTACCTGTTTTTACAAGGAAATAAAATGTGAAAAAAATATTTCTACATCCCATGGCCTTTCCCAACCATTTAAATTTTTCTCTTACAGGTCTAACACTTCCGAAAAACCAATACAACGCCCACCCAAAACAATATATAAAGCTAAACGAACCGTTCACTGGGCACTTATCTGTACGGAAATCCCTATTGATTTACCTGTTTTTACAAGGAAATAAAATGTGAAAAAAATATTTCTACATCCCATGGCCTTTCCCAACCATTTAAATTTTTCTCTTACAGGTCTAACACTTCTGAAAAACCAATACAACGCCCACCCGGAACAATATATAAAGCTAAACGAACCGTTCACTGGGCACTTAACCGTACGAAAATCTCTATTGTTTTACCTGTTTTTACAAGGAAATAAAGTGTGAAAAAAATATTTCTACATACCATGGCCTTTCCCAACCATTTAAATTTTTCTCTTACAGGTCTAACACTTCCGAAAAACCAATACAACGCCCACCCGGAACAATATATAAAGCTAAACGAACCGTTCACTGGGTAGTTACACGTACGAAAATCCCTATTGATTTACCTGTTTTTACAAGGAAATAAAATGTGAAAAAAATATTTCTACATCCCATGGCCTTTCCCAACCATTTAAATTTTTCTCTTACAGGTCTAACACTTCCGAAAAACCAATACAACGCCCACCCGGAACAATATATAAAGCTAAACGAACCGTTCACTGGGCACATAACCGTACGAAAATCCCTATTGTTTTACCTGTTTTTACAAGGAAATAAAGTGTGAAAAAAATATTTCTACATCCCATGGCCTTTCCCAACCATTTAAATTTTTCTCTTACAGGGCTAACACTTCCGAAAAACCAATACAACGCCCACCCAGAACAATATATAAAGCTAAACGAACCGTTCACTGGGTACTTATACGTACGAAAATCCCTATTCATTTACCTGTTTTTACAAGGAAATAAAATGTGAAAAAAATATTTCTATATCCCATGGCCTTTCCCAGCCATTTAAATTTTTCTCTTACAGGTCTAACACTTCCGAAAAACCAATACAACGCCCACCCGGAACAATATATAAAGCTAAACAAACCGTTCACTGGGTACTTAGACGTACGAAAATACCTATTGATTTACCTGTTTTTACAAGGAAATAAAATGTGAAAAAAATATTTCTACATCCCATGGCCTTTCCCAACCATTTAAATTTTTCTCTTACAGGTCTAACACTTCCGAAGAACCAATACAATGCCCAACCGGAACAATATATAAAGCTAAACGAACCGTTCACTGGGTACTTATACGTACGAAAATCCCTATTCATTTACCTGTTTTTACAAGGAAATAAAATGTGAAAAAAATATTTCTACATCCCATGGCCTTTCCCAGCCATTTAAATTTTTCTCTTACAGGTCTAACACTTCCGAAAAACCAATACAACGCCCACCCGGAACAATATATAAAGCTAAACAAACCGTTCACTGGGTACTTAGACGTACGAAAATACCTATTGATTTACCTGTTTTTACAAGGAAATAAAATGTGAAAAAAATATTTCTACATCCCATGGCCTTTCCCAACCATTTAAAGTTTTCTCTTACAGCTCTAATACTTCCGAAGAACCAATACAATGCCCAACCGGAACAATATATAAAGCTAAACGAACCGTTCACTGGGTACTTATCCGTACGAAAATCCCTATTGATTTACCTGTTTTTACAAGGAAATAAAATGTGAAAAAAATATTTCTACATCCCATGGCCTTTCCCAGCCATCTAAATTTTTCTCTTACAGGTCTAACACTTCCGAAAAACCAATACAACGCCCTCCCAGAACAATATATAAAGATAAACGAACAGTTCACTGGGCACTTATCCGTACGAAAATCCCTATTGATTTACCTGTCTTTACAAGGAAATAAAATGTGAAAAAAATATTTCTACATCCCATGGCCTTTCCCAACCATTTAAATTTGTCTCTTACAGGTCTAACACTTCCGAAAAACCAATACAACGCCCACCCGAAACAATATATAAAGCTAAACGAACCGTTCACTGGGCACTTATCCGTCTGAAAATCCCTATTGATTTACCTGTTTTTACAAGGAAATAAAATGTGAAAAAAATATTTCTACATCCCATGGCCTTTCCCAACCATTTAAATTTTTCTCTTACAGGTCTAACACTTCCAAAAAACCAATACAACGCCCACCCGGAACAATATATAAAGCTAAACGAACCGTTCACTGGGCACTTATCCGTACGAAAATCCCTATTGATTTACCTGTTTTTACAAGGAAATAAAATGTGAAAAAAATATTTCTACATCCCATGGCCTTTCCCAACCATTTAAATTTTTCTCTTACAGGTCTAACACTTCTGAAAAACCAATACAAAGCCCACCCGGAACAATATATAAAGCTAAACGAACCGTTCACTGGGTAGATACACGTACGAAAATCCCTATTGATTTACCTGTTTTTACAAGGAAATAAAATGTGAAAAAAATATTTCTACATCCCATGGTCTTTCCCAACAATTTAAATTTTTCTCTTACAGGTCTAACACTTCCGAAAAACCAATACAACGCCCACCCGGAACAATATATAAAGCTAAACGAACCGTTCACTGGGTACTTATGCGTACGAAAATCCCTATTGATTTACCTGTTTTTACAAGGAAATAAAATGTGAAAAAAATATTTCTACATCCCATGGCCTTTCCCAACCATTTAAATTTGTCTCTTACAGGTCTAACACTTCCGAAAAACCAATACAACGCCCACCCGAAACAATATATAAAGCTAAACGAACCGTTCACTGGGCACTTATCCGTCTGAAAATCCCTATTGATTTACCTGTTTTTACAAGGAAATAAAATGTGAAAAAAATATTTCTACATCCCATGGCCTTTCCCAACCATTTAAATTTTTCTCTTACCGGTCTAACACTTCCAAAAAACCAATACAACGCCCACCCGGAACAATATATAAAGCTAAACGAACCGTTCACTGGGCACTTATCCGTACGAAAATCCCTATTGATTTACCTGTTTTTACAAGGAAATAAAATGTGAAAAAAATATTTCTACATCCCATGGCCTTTCCCAACCATTTAAATTTTTCTCTTACAGGTCTAACACTTCTGAAAAACCAATACAACGCCCACCCGGAACAATATATAAAGCTAAACGAACCGTTCACTGGGTAGATACACGTACGAAAATCCCTATTGATTTACCTGTTTTTACAAGGAAATAAAATGTGAAAAAAATATTTCTACATCCCATGGCCTTTCCCAACCATTTAAATATTTCTCTTACAGGTCTAACACTTCCGAAAAACCAATACAACGCCCACCTGGAACAATATATAAAGCTAAACGAACCGTTCAATGGGTACTTATACGTACGAAAATCCCTATTGATTTACCTGTTTTTACAAGGAAATAAAATGTGAAAAAAATATTTCTACATCCCATGGCCTTTCCCAGCCATTTAAATTTTTCTCTTACAGGTCTAACACTTCCGAAAAACCAATACAAAGCCCACCCGGAACAATATATAAAGCTAAACGAACCGTTCACTGGGTACTTAGACGTACGAAAATACCTATTGATTTACCTGTTTTTACAAGGAAATAAAATGTGAAAAAAATATTATTACATCCCATGGCCTTTCCCAACCATTTAAATTTTTCTCTTACAGGTCTAACACTTCCGAAGAACCAATACAATGCCCAACCAGAACAATATATAAAGCTAAACGAACCGTTCACTGGGTACTTATACGTACGAAAATCCCTATTCATTTACCTGTTTTTACAAGGAAATAAAATGTGAAAAAAATATTTCTACATCCCATGGCCTTTCCCAGCCATTTAAATTTTTCTCTTACAGGTCTAACACTTCCGAAAAACCAATACAACGCCCACCCGGAACAATATATAAAGCTAAACAAACCGTTCACTGGGTACTTAGACGTACGAAAATACCTATTGATTTACCTGTTTTTACAAGGAAATAAAATGTGAAAAAAATATTTCTACATCCCATGGCCTTTCCCAACCATTTAAATTTTTCTCTTACAGGTCTAACACTTCCGAAGAACCAATACAATGCCCAACCGGAACAATATATAAAGCTAAACGAACCGTTCACTGGGTACTTATCCGTACGAAAATCCCTATTGATTTACCTGTTTTTACAAGGAAATAAAATGTGAAAAAAATATTTCTACATCCCATGGCCTTTCCCAGCCATCTAAATTTTTCTCTTACAGGTCTAACACTTCCGAAAAACCAATACAACGCCCTCCCAGAACAATATATAAAGATAAACGAACAGTTCACTGGGCACTTATCCGTACGAAAATCCCTATTGATTTACCTGTTTTTACAAGGAAATAAAATGTGAAAAAAATATTTCTACATCCCATGGCCTTTCCCAACCATTTAAATATTTCTCTTACAGGTCTAACACTTCCGAAAAACCAATACAACACCCACCTGGAACAATATATAAAGCTAAACGAACCGTTCAATGGGCACTTATCCTTACGAAAATCCCTATTGATTTACCTGTTTTTACAAGGAAATAAAATGTGAAAAAAATATTTCTACATCCCATGGCCTTTCCCAACCATTTAAATTTTTCTCTTACAGGTGTAACACTTCCGAAAAACCAATACCACGCCCACCCAAAACAATATATAAAGCTAAACGAACCGTTCACTGGGCACTTATCTGTACGGAAATCCCTATTGATTTACCTGTTTTTACAAGGAAATAAAATGTGAAAAAAATATTTCTACATCCCATGGCCTTTCCCAACCATTTAAATTTTTCTCTTACAGGTCTAACACTTCCGAAAAACCAATACAACGCCCACCCGGAACAATATACAAAGCTAAACGAACCGTTCACTGGGTAGTTACACGTACGAAAATCCCTATTGATTTACCTGTCTTTACAAGGAAATAAAATGTGAAAAAAATATTTCTAAATCCCATGGCCTTTCCCAACCATTTAAATTTTTCTCTTACAGGTCTAACACTTCCGAAAAACCAATACAACGCCCACCCGGAACAATATATTAAGCTAAACGAACCGTTCACTGGGCACTTATTCGTACGAAAATCCCTATTGTTTTACCTGTTTTTACAAGGAAATAAAATGTGAAAAAAATATTTCTACATCCCATGGCCTTTCCCAACCGTTTAAATTTTTCTCTTACTGGTCTAAGACTTTTGAAGAACCAATACAACGCCCACCCGGAACAATATAAAAAGCTAACCGAACCGTTCACTGGGTACTTATCCGTACGAAAATCCCTATTGATTTACCTGTTTTTACAATGAAATAAAATGTGAAAAAAATATTTCTACATCCCATGGCCTTTCCCAACCATTTAAATATTTCTCTTACAGGTCTAACACTTCCGAAAAACCAATACAACACCCACCTGGAACAATATATAAAGCTAAACGAACCGTTCACTGGGCACTTATCTGTACGGAAATCCCTATTGATTTACCTGTTTTTACAAGGAAATAAAATGTGAAAAAAATATTTCTACATCCCATGGCCTTTCCCAACCATTTAAATTTTTCTCTTACAGGTCTAACACTTCCGAAAAACCAATACAACGCCCACCCGGAACAATATATAAAGCTAAACGAACCGTTCACTGGGCACTTAACCGTACGAAAATCCCTATTGTTTTACCTGTTTTTACAAGGAAATAAAGTGTGAAAAAAATATTTCTACATCCCATGGCCTTTCCCAACCATTTAAATTTTTCTCTTACAGGTCTAACACTTCCGAAAAACCAATACAACGCCCACCCGGAACAATATATAAAGCTAAACGAACCGTTCACTGGGTAGTTACACGTACGAAAATCCCTATTGATTTACCTGTTTTTACAAGGAAATAAAATGTGAAAAAAATATTTCTACATCCCATGGCCTTTCCCAACCATTTAAATTTTTCTCTTACAGGTCTAACACTTCCGAAAAACCAATACAACGCCCACCCGGAACAATATATAAAGCTAAACGAACCGTTCACTGGGCACATAACCGTACGAAAATCCCTATTGTTTTACCTGTTTTTACAAGGAAATAAAGTGTGAAAAAAATATTTCTACATCCCATGGCCTTTCCCAACCATTTAAATTTTTCTCTTACAGGGCTAACACTTCCGAAAAACCAATACAACGCCCTCCCAGAACAATATATAAAGCTAAACTAACCGTTCACTGGGTACTTACACGTACGAAAATCCCTATTGTTTTACCTGTTTTTACAAGGAAATAAAATGTGAAAAAAATATTTCTACATCCCATGGCCTTTCCCAGCCATTTAAATTTTTCTCTTACAGGTCTAACACTTCCGAAAAACCAATACAACGCCCACCCGGAACAATATATAAAGCTAAACAAACCGTTCACTGGGTACTTAGACGTACGAAAATACCTATTGATTTACCTGTTTTTACAAGGAAATAAAATGTGAAAAAAATATTTCTACATCCCATGGCCTTTCCCAACCATTTAAATTTTTCTCTTACAGGTCTAACACTTCTGAAGAACCAATACAATGCCCAACCGGAACAATATATAAAGCTAAACGAACCGTTCACTGGGTACTTATCCGTACGAAAATCCCTATTGATTTACCTGTTTTTACAAGGAAATAAAATGTGAAAAAAATATTTCTACATCCCATGGCCTTTCCCAGCCATCTAAATTTTTCTCTTACAATTCTAACACTTCCGAAAAACCAATACAACGCCCTCCCAGAACAATATATAAAGCTAAACTAACCGTTCACTGGGTACTTACACGTACGAAAATCCCTATTGTTTTACTTGTTTTTACAAGGAAATAAAATGTGAAAAAAATATTTCTACATCCCATGGCCTTTCCCAACCATTTAAATATTTCTCTTACAGGTCTAACAGTTCCGAAAAACCAATACAACGCCCACCCAGAACAATATATAAAGCTAAACTAACCGTTCACTGGGTACTTATACGTACGAAAATCCCTATTCATTTACCTGTTTTTACAAGGAAATAAAATGTGAAAAAAATATTTCTACATCCCATGGCCTTTCCCAACCATTTAAATTTTTCTCTTACAGGTCTAACACTTCCGAAGAACCAATACAATGCCCAACCGGAACAATATATAAAGCTAAACGAACCGTTCACTGGGTACTTATCCGTACGAAAATCCCTATTGATTTACCTGTTTTTACAAGGAAATAAAATGTGAAAAAAATATTTCTACATCCCATGGCCTTTCCCAGCCATCTAAATTTTTCTCTTACAGGTCTAACACTTCCGAAAAACCAATACAACGCCCTCCCAGAACAATATATAAAGATAAACGAACAGTTCACTGGGTACTTACACGTACGAAAATCCCTATTGATTTACCTGTTTTTACAAGGAAATAAAATGTGAAAAAAATATTTCTACATCCCATGGCCTTTCCCAACCATTTAAATTGGTCTCTTACAGGTCTAACACTTCCGAAAAACCAATACAACGCCCACCCGAAACAATATATAAAGCTAAACGAACCGTTCACTGGGCACTTATCCGTACGAAAATCCCTATTGATTTACCTGTTTTTACAAGGAAATAAAATGTGAAAAAAATATTTCTACATCCCATGGCCTTTCCCAACCATTTAAATTTTTCTCTTACAGGTCTAACACTTCTGAAAAACCAATACAACGCCCACCCGGAACAATATATAAAGCTTAACGAACCGTTCACTGGGCACTTATCCGTACGAAAATCCCTATTGTTTTACCTGTTTTTACAAGGAAATAAAATGTGAAAAAAATATTTCTACATCCCATGGCCTTTCGCAACCATTTAAATTTTTCTCTTACAGGTCTAACACTTCCGAAAAACAAATACAACACCCACCTGGAACAATATATAAAGCTAAACGAACCGTTCAATGGGCACTTATCCTTACGAAAATCCCTATTGATTTACCTGTTTTTACAAGGAAATAAAATGTGAAAAAAATATTTCTACATCCCATGGCCTTTCCCAACCATTTAAATTTTTCTCTTACAGGTCTAACACTTCTGAAAAACCAATACAACGCCCACCCGGAACAATATATAAAGCTAAACGAACCGTTCACTGGGTAGATACACGTACGAAAATCCCTATTGATTTACCTGTTTTTACAAGGAAATAAAATGTGAAAAAAATATTTCTACATCCCATGGTCTTTCCCAACCATTTAAATTTTTCTCTTACATGTCTAACACTTCTGAAAAACCAATACAACGCCCACCCGGAACAATATATAAAGCTAAACGAACCGTTCACTTGGCACTTATCCGTACGAAAATCCCTATTGATTTACCTGTTTTTACAAGGAAATAAAATGTGAAAAAAATATTTCTACATCCCATGGCCTTTCCCAACCATTTAAATATTTCTCTTACAGGTCTAACACTTCCGAAAAACCAATACAACACCCACCCGGAACAATATATAAAGCTAAACGAACCGTTCACTGGGCACTTATCCGTACGAAAATCCCTATTGTTTTACCTGTTTTTACAAAGAAATAAAATGTGAAAAAAATATTTCTAGATCCCATGGCCTTTCGCAACTATTTAAATTTTTCACTTACAGGTCTAACACTTCCGAAAAACAAATACAACGCCCACCCGGAACAATATATAAAGCTTAACGAACCGTTCACTGGGCACTTATCCGTACGAAAATCCCTATTGTTTTACCTGTTTTTACAAGGAAATAAAATGTGAAAAAAATATTTCTACATCCCATGGCCTTTCCCAACCATTTAAATTTTTCTCTTACAGGTCTAACACTTCCGAAAAACCAATACAACGCCCACCCGGAACAATATATAAAGCTAAACGAACCGTTCACTGGGTACTTATGCGTACGAAAATCCCTATTGATTTACCTGTTTTAACAAGGAAATAAAATATGAAAAAAATATTTCTATATCCCATGGCCTTTCCCAACCATTTAAATTTTTCTCTTACAGGTCTAACACTTCTGAAAAACCAATACAACGCCCACCCGGAACAATATATAAAGCTAAACGAACTGTTCACTGGGTACATACAAGTACGAAAATCCCTATTGATTTACCTGCTTTTACAAGGAAATAAAATGTGAAAAAAATATTTCTACATCCCATGGCCTTTCCCAACCATTTAAATATTTCTCTTACAGGTCTAAATGTGAAAAAAATATTTCTAAATCCCATGGCCTTTCCCAACCATTTAAACTTTTCTCTTACAGGTCTAACACTTCCGAAAAACCAATACAACGCCCACCCGGAACAATATATAAAGCTAAACGAACCGTTCACTGGGCACTTATCCGTACGAAAATCCCTATTGATTTACCTGTTTTTACAAGGAAATAAAATGTGAAAAAAATATTTCTACATCCCATGGTCTTTCCCAACAATTTAAATTTTTCTCTTACAGGTCTAACACTTCCGAAAAACCAATACAACGCCCACGCGGAACAATATATAAAGCTAAACGAACCGTTCACTGGGTACTTATGCGTACGAAAATCCCTATTGATTTACCTGTTTTAACAAGGAAATAAAATATGAAAAAAATATTTCTACATCCCATGGCCTTTCCCAACCATTTAAATTTTTCTCTTACAGGTCTAACACTTCCGAAAAACCAATACAACGCCCACCCGGAACAATATATAAAGCTAAACGAACCGTTCACTGGGTAGATACAAGTATGAAAATCCCTATTGATTTACCTGCTTTTACAAGGAAATAAAATGTGAAAAAAATATTTCTAAATCCCATGGCCTTTCCCAACCATTTAAATTTTTCTCTTACAGGTCTAACACTTCCGAAAAACCAATACAACGCCCACCCGGAACAATATATAAAGCTAAACGAACCGTTCACTGGGCACTTATCCGTACGAAAATCCCTATTGTTTAACCTGTTTTTACAAGGAAATAAAGTGTGAAAAAAATATTTCTACATCCCATGGCCTTTCCCAACCATTTAAATTTTTCTCTTACAGGTCTAACACTTCCGAAAAACCAATACAACGCCCTCCCAGAACAATATATAAAGCTAAACTAACCGTTCACTGGGTACTTACACGTACGAAAATCCCTATTGTTTTACCTGTTTTTACAAGGAAATAAAATGTGAAAAAAATATTTCTACATCCCATGGCCATTCCCAACCATTTAAATATCTCTCTTACAGGTCTAACAGTTCCAAAAAACCAATACAACGCCCACCTGGAACAATATATAAAGCTAAACGAACCGTTCAATGGGCACTTATCCTTATGAAAATCCCTATTGATTTACCTGTTTTTACAAGGAAATAAAATGTGAAAAAAATATTTCTACATCCCATGGCCTTTCCCAGCCATCTAAATTTTTCTCTTACAGGTCTAACACTTCTGAAAAACCAATACAACGCCCTCCCAGAACAATATATAAAGATAAACGAACAGTTCACTGGGTACTTACACGTACGAAAATCCCTATTGATTTATCTGTTTTTACAAGGAAATAAAATGTGAAAAAAATATTTCTACATCCCATGGCCTTTCCCAACCATTTAAATTTGTCTCTTACAGGTCTAACACTTCTGAAAAACCAATACAACGCCCACCCGGAACAATATATAAAGCTAAACGAACCGTTCACTGGGCACTTATCCGTACGAAAATCCCTATTGTTTTACCTGTTTTTACAAAGAAATAAAATGTGAAAAAAATATTTCTAGATCCCATGGCCTTTCGCAACTATTTAAATTTTTCACTTACAGGTCTAACACTTCCGAAAAACAAATACAACGCCCACCCGGAACAATATATAAAGCTAAACGAACCGTTCAATGGGCACTTATCCTTACGAAAATCCCTATTGATTTACCTGTTTTTACAAGGAAATAAAATGTGAAAAAAATATTTCTACATCCCATGGCCTTTCCCAACCATTTAAATTTTTCTCTTACAGGTCTAACACTTCTGAAAAACCAATACAACGCCCACCCGGAACAATATATAAAGCTAAACGAACCGTTCACTGGGTAGATACACGTACGAAAATCCCTATTGATTTACCTGTTTTTATAAGGAAATAAAATGTGAAAAAAATATTTCTACATCCCATGGCCTCTCCCAACCATTTAAATTTTTCTCTTACAGGTCTAACACTTCCGAAAAACCAATACAACGCCCTCCCAGAACAATATATAAAGCTAAACTAACCGTTCACTGGGTACTTATACGTACGAAAATCCCTATTGTTTTACCTGTTTTTACAAGGAAATAAAATGTGAAAAAAATATTTCTACATCCCATGGCCTTTCCCAACCATTTAAATATTTCTCTTACAGGTCTAACAGTTCCGAAAAACCGATACAACGCCCACCCGGAAGAATATATAAAGCTAAACGAACCGTTCACTGGGTACTTATACGTACAAAAATCCCTATTCATTTACCTGTTTTTACAAGGAAATAAAATGTGAAAAAAACATTTCTACATCCCATGGCCTTTCCCAGCCATTTAAATTTTTCTCTTACTGGTCTAAGACTTCCGAAAAACCAATACAACGCCCACCCGGAACAATATATAAAGCTAAACGAACCGTTCACTGGGTACTTACACGTACGAAAATCCCTATTGATTTACCTGTTTTTACAAGGAAATAAATTGTGAAAAAAATATTTCTACATCCCATGGTCTTTCCCAACAATTTAAATTTTTCTCTTACAGGTCTAACACTTCCGAAAAACCAATACAACGCCCACCCGGAACAATATATAAAGCTAAACAAACCGTTCACTGGGTACTTAGACGTACGAAAATACCTATTGATTTACCTGTTTTTACAAGGAAATAAAATGTGAAAAAAATATTTCTACATCCCATGGCCTTTCCCAACCATTTAAATTTTTCTCTTACAGGTCTAACACTTCCGAAGAACCAATACAATGCCCAACCGGAACAATATATAAAGCTAAACGAACCGTTCACTGGGTACTTATACGTACGAAAATCCCTATTGATTTACCTGTTTTTACAAGGAAATAAAATGTGAAAAAAATATTTCTACATCCCATGGCCTTTCCCAGCCATTTAAATTTTTCTCTTACAGGTCTGACACTTCCGAAAAACCAATACAACGCCCACCCGGAACAATATATAAAGCTAAACAAACCGTTCACTGGGTACTTAGACGTACGAAAATACCTATTGATTTACCTGTTTTTACAAGGAAATAAAATGTGAAAAAAATATTTCTACATCCCATGGCCTTTCCCAACCATTTAAATTTTTCTCTTACAGGTCTAACACTTCCGAAGAACCAATACAGTGCCCAACCGGAACAATATATAAAGCTAAACGAACCGTTCACTGGGTACTTATCCGTACGAAAATCCCTATTGATTTACCTGTTTTTACAAGGAAATAAAATGTGAAAAAAATATTTCTACATCCCATGGCCTTTCCCAGCCATCTAAATTTTTCTCTTACAGGTCTAACACATTTCCGAAAAACCAATACAACGCCCTCCCAGAACAATATATAAAGATAGACGAACAGTTCACTGGGCACTTATCCGTACGAAAATCCCTATTGATTTACCTGTTTTTACAAGGAAATAAAATGTGAAAAAAATATTTCTACATCCCATGGCCTTTCCCAACCATTTAAATTTGTCTCTTACAGGTCTAACACTTCCGAAAAACCAATACAACGCCCACCCGAAACAATATATAAAGCTAAACGAACCGTTCACTGGGCACTTATCCGTCTGAAAATCCCTATTGATTTACCTGTTTTTACAAGGAAATAAAATGTGAAAAAAATATTTCTACATCCCATGGCCATTCCCAACCATTAAAATTTTTCTCTTACAGGTCTAACACTTCCAAAAAACCAATACAACGCCCACCCGGAACAATATATAAAGCTAAACGAACCGTTCACTGGGCACTTATCCGTACGAAAATCCCTATTGATTTACCTGTTTTTACAAGGAAATAAAATGTGAAAAAAATATTTCTACATCCCATGGTCTTTCCCAACAATTTAAATTTTTCTCTTACAGGTCTAACACTTCCGAAAAACCAAGACAACGCCCACGCGGAACAATATATAAAGCTAAACGAACCGTTCACTGGGTACTTATGCGTACGAAAATCCCTATTGATTTACCTGTTTTAACAAGGAAATAAAATATGAAAAAAATATTTCTACATCCCATGGCCTTTCCCAACCATTTAAATTTTTCTCTTACAGGTCTAACACTTCTGAAAAACCAATACAACGCCCACCCGGAACAATATATAAAGCTAAACGAACCGTTCACTGGGTAGATACAAGTACGAAAATCCCTATTGATTTACCTGCTTTTACAAGGAAATAAAATGTGAAAAAAATATTTCTAAATCCCATGGCCTTTCCCAACCATTTAAATTTTTCTCTTACAGGTCTAACACTTCCGAAAAACCAATACAACGCCCACCCGGAACAATATATAAAGCTAAACGAACCGTTCACTGGGCACTTATCCGTACGAAAATCCCTATTGTTTAACCTGTTTTTACAAGGAAATAAAGTGTGAAAAAAATATTTCTACATCCCATGGCCTTTCCCAACCATTTAAATTTTTCTCTTACAGGTCTAACACTTCCGAAAAACCAATACAACGCCCTCCCAGAACAATATATAAAGCTAAACTAACCGTTCACTGGGTACTTACACGTACGAAAATCCCTATTGTTTTACCTGTTTTTACAAGGAAATAAAATGTGAAAAAAATATTTCTACATCCCATTGCCTTTCCCAACCATTTAAATATTTCTCTTACAGGTCTAACAGTTCCGAAAAACCAATACAACACCCACCTGGAACAATATATAAAGCTAAACGAACCGTTCAATGGGCACTTATCCTTACGAAAATCCCTATTGATTTACCTGTTTTTACAAGGAAATAAAATGTGAAAAAAATATTTCTACATCCCATGGCCTTTCGCAACCATTTAAATCTTTCTCTTACAGGTCTGACACTTCCGAAAAACCAATACAACGCCCACCCGGAACAATATATAAAGCTAAACGAACCGTTCACTGGGCACTTATCCGTACGAAAATCCCGATTGTTTAACCTGTTTTTACAAGGAAATAAAATGTGAAAAAAATATTTCTACATCCCATGGCCTTTCCCAACCATTTAAATTTGTCTCTTACAAGTCTAACACTTCTGAAAAACCAATACAACGCCCACCCGGAACAATATATAAAGCTAAACGAACCGTTCACTGGGCACTTATCCGTACGAAAATCCCTATTGTTTTACCTGTTTTTACAAGGAAATAAAATGTGAAAAAAATATTTCTAGATCCCATGGCCTTTCGCAACTATTTAAATTTTTCACTTACAGGTCTAACACTTCCGAAAAACAAATACAACACCCACCTGGAACAATATATAAAGCTAAACGAACCGTTCAATGGGCACTTATCCTTACGAAAATCCCTATTGATTTACCTGTTTTTACAAGGAAATAAAATGTGAAAAAAATATTTCTACATCCCATGGCCTTTCCCAACCATTTAAATTTTTCTCTTACAGGTCTAACACTTCTGAAAAACCAATACAACGCCCACCCGGAACAATATATAAAGCTAAACGAACCGTTCACTGGGTAGATACACGTACGAAAATCCCTATTGATTTACCTGTTTTTATAAGGAAATAAAATGTGAAAAAAATATTTCTACATCCCATGGCCTCTCCCAACCATTTAAATTTTTCTCTTACAGGTCTAACACTTCCGAAAAACCAATACAACGCCCTCCCAGAACAATATATAAA
This sequence comes from Paroedura picta, assembly GCF_049243985.1. NCBI lineage: Eukaryota > Metazoa > Chordata > Lepidosauria > Squamata > Gekkonidae > Paroedura > Paroedura picta. Next base: position 20,254,600 of record NC_135372.1, read on the forward strand.
GCTAAACTAACCGTTCACTGGGTACTTATACGTACGAAAATCCCTATTGTTTTACCTGTTTTTACAAGGAAATAAAATGTGAAAAAAATATTTCTACATCCCATGGCCTTTCCCAACCATTTAAATATTTCTCTTACAGGTCTAACAGTTCCGAAAAACCGATACAACGCCCACCCGGAAGAATCTATAAAGCTAAACGAACCGTTCACTGGGTACTTATACGTACAAAAATCCCTATTCATTTACCTGTTTTTACAAGGAAATAAATTGTGAAAAAAATATTTCTACATCCCATGGTCTTTCCCAACAATTTAAATTTTTCTCTTACAGGTCTAACACTTCCGAAAAACCAATACAACGCCCACCCGGAACAATATATAAAGCTAAACAAACCGTTCACTGGGTACTTAGACGTACGAAAATACCTATTGATTTACCTGTTTTTACAAGGAAATAAAATGTGAAAAAAATATTTCTACATCCCATGGCCTTTCCCAACCATTTAAATTTTTCTCTTACAGGTCTAACACTTCCGAAGAACCCATACAATGCCCAACCGGAACAATATATAAAGCTAAACGAACCGTTCACTGGGTACTTATTCGTACGAAAATCCCTATTCATTTACCTGTTTTTACAAGGAAATAAAATGTGAAAAAAATATTTCTACATCCCATGGCCTTTCCCAGCCATTTAAATTTTTCTCTTACAGGTCTGACACTTCCGAAAAACCAATACAACGCCCACCCGGAACAATATATAAAGCTAAACAAACCGTTCACTGGGTACTTAGACGTACGAAAATACCTATTGATTTACCTGTTTTTACAAGGAAATAAAATATGAAAAAAATATTTCTACATCCCATGGCCTTTCCCAACCATTTAAATTTTTCTCTTACAGGTCTAACACTTCCGAAGAACCAATACAGTGCCCAACCGGAACAATATATAAAGCTAAACGAACCGTTCACTGGGTACTTATCCGTACGAAAATCCCTATTGATTTACCTGTTTTTACAAGGAAATAAAATGTGAAAAAAATATTTCTACATCCCATGGCCTTTCCCAGCCATCTAAATTTTTCTCTTACAGGTCTAACACTTCCGAAAAACCAATACAACGCCCTCCCAGAACAATATATAAAGATAAACGAACAGTTCACTGGGCACTTATCCGTACGAAAATCCCTATTGATTTACCTGTTTTTACAAGGAAATAAAATGTGAAAAAAATATTTCTACATCCCATGGCCTTTCCCAACCATTTAAATTTGTCTCTTACAGGTCTAACACTTCCGAAAAACCAATACAACGCCCACCCGAAACAATATATAAAGCTAAACGAACCGTTCACTGGGCACTTATCCGTCTGAAAATCCCTATTGATTTACCTGTTTTTACAAGGAAATAAAATGTGAAAAAAATATTTCTACATCCCATGGCCATTCCCAACCATTTAAATTTTTCTCTTACAGGTCTAACACTTCCAAAAAACCAATACAACGCCCACCCGGAACAATATATAAAGCTAAACGAACCGTTCACTGGGCACTTATCCGTACGAAAATCCCTATTGATTTACCTGTTTTTACAAGGAAATAAAATGTGAAAAAAATATTTCTACATCCCATGGTCTTTCCCAACAATTTAAATTTTTCTCTTACAGGTCTAACACTTCCGAAAAACCAATACAACGCCCACGCGGAACAATATATAAAGCTAAACGAACCGTTCACTGGGTACTTATGCGTACGAAAATCCCTATTGATTTACCTGTTTTAACAAGGAAATAAAATATGAAAAAAATATTTCTACATCCCATGGCCTTTCCCAACCATTTAAATTTTTCTCTTACAGGTCTAACACTTCTGAAAAACCAATACAACGCCCACCCGGAACAATATATAAAGCTAAACGAACCGTTCACTGGGTAGATACAAGTACGAAAATCCCTATTGATTTACCTGCTTTTACAAGGAAATAAAACGTGAAAAAAATTTTTCTAAATCCCATGGCCTTTCCCAACCATTTAAATTTTTCTCTTACAGGTCTAACACTTCCGAAAAACCAATACAACGCCCTCCCAGAACAATATATAAAGCTAAACTAACCGTTCACTGGGTACTTACACGTACGAAAATCCCTATTGTTTTACCTGTTTTTACAAGGAAATAAAATGTGAAAAAAATATTTCTACATCCCATTGCCTTTCCCAACCATTTAAATATTTCTCTTACAGGTCTAACAGTTCCGAAAAACCAATACAACACCCACCTGGAACAATATATAAAGCTAAACGAACCGTTCAATGGGCACTTATCCTTACGAAAATCCCTATTGATTTACCTGTTTTTACAAGGAAATAAAATGTGAAAAAAATATTTCTACATCCCATGGCCTTTCGCAACCATTTAAATCTTTCTCTTACAGGTCTGACACTTCCGAAAAACCAATACAACGCCCACCCGGAACAATATATAAAGCTAAACGAACCGTTCACTGGGCACTTATCCGTACGAAAATCCCGATTGTTTAACCTGTTTTTACAAGGAAATAAAATGTGAAAAAAATATTTCTACATCCCATGGCCTTTCCCAACCATTTAAATTTGTCTCTTACAAGTCTAACACTTCTGAAAAACCAATACAACGCCCACCCGGAACAATATATAAAGCTAAACGAACCGTTCACTGGGCACTTATCCGTACGAAAATCCCTATTGTTTTACCTGTTTTTACAAGGAAATAAAATGTGAAAAAAATATTTCTAGATCCCATGGCCTTTCGCAACTATTTAAATTTTTCACTTACAGGTCTAACACTTCCGAAAAACAAATACAACACCCACCTGGAACAATATATAAAGCTAAACGAATCGTTCAATGGGCACTTATCCTTACGAAAATCCCTATTGATTTACCTGTTTTTACAAGGAAATAAAATGTGAAAAAAATATTTCTACATCCCATGGCCTTTCCCAACCATTTAAATTTTTCTCTTACAGGTCTAACACTTCTGAAAAACCAATACAACGCCCACCCGGAACAATATATAAAGCTAAACGAACCGTTCACTGGGTAGATACACGTACGAAAATCCCTATTGATTTACCTGTTTTTATAAGGAAATAAAATGTGAAAAAAATATTTCTACATCCCATGGCCTCTCCCAACCATTTAAATTTTTCTCTTACAGGTCTAACACTTCCGAAAAACCAATACAACGCCCTCCCAGAACAATATATAAAGCTAAACTAACCGTTCACTGGGTACTTATACGTACGAAAATCCCTATTGTTTTACCTGTTTTTACAAGGAAATAAAATGTGAAAAAAATATTTCTACATCCCATGGCCTTTCCCAACCATTTAAATATTTCTCTTACAGGTCTAACAGTTCCGAAAAACCGATACAACGCCCACCCGGAAGAATCTATAAAGCTAAACGAACCGTTCACTGGGTACTTATACGTACAAAAATCCCTATTCATTTACCTGTTTTTACAAGGAAATAAATTGTGAAAAAAATATTTCTACATCCCATGGTCTTTCCCAACAATTTAAATTTTTCTCTTACAGGTCTAACACTTCCGAAAAACCAATACAACGCCCACCCGGAACAATATATAAAGCTAAACAAACCGTTCACTGGGTACTTAGACGTACGAAAATACCTATTGATTTACCTGTTTTTACAAGGAAATAAAATGTGAAAAAAATATTTCTACATCCCATGGCCTTTCCCAACCATTTAAATTTTTCTCTTACAGGTCTAACACTTCCGAAGAACCCATACAATGCCCAACCGGAACAATATATAAAGCTAAACGAACCGTTCACTGGGTACTTATTCGTACGAAAATCCCTATTCATTTACCTGTTTTTACAAGGAAATAAAATGTGAAAAAAATATTTCTACATCCCATGGCCTTTCCCAGCCATTTAAATTTTTCTCTTACAGGTCTGACACTTCCGAAAAACCAATACAACGCCCACCCGGAACAATATATAAAGCTAAACAAACCGTTCACTGGGTACTTAGACGTACGAAAATACCTATTGATTTACCTGTTTTTACAAGGAAATAAAATATGAAAAAAATATTTCTACATCCCATGGCCTTTCCCAACCATTTAAATTTTTCTCTTACAGGTCTAACACTTCCGAAGAACCAATACAGTGCCCAACCGGAACAATATATAAAGCTAAACGAACCGTTCACTGGGTACTTATCCGTACGAAAATCCCTATTGATTTACCTGTTTTTACAAGGAAATAAAATGTGAAAAAAATATTTCTACATCCCATGGCCTTTCCCAGCCATCTAAATTTTTCTCTTACAGGTCTAACACTTCCGAAAAACCAATACAACGCCCTCCCAGAACAATATATAAAGATAAACGAACAGTTCACTGGGCACTTATCCGTACGAAAATCCCTATTGATTTACCTGTTTTTACAAGGAAATAAAATGTGAAAAAAATATTTCTACATCCCATGGCCTTTCCCAACCATTTAAATTTGTCTCTTACAGGTCTAACACTTCCGAAAAACCAATACAACGCCCACCCGAAACAATATATAAAGCTAAACGAACCGTTCACTGGGCACTTATCCGTCTGAAAATCCCTATTGATTTACCTGTTTTTACAAGGAAATAAAATGTGAAAAAAATATTTCTACATCCCATGGCCATTCCCAACCATTTAAATTTTTCTCTTACAGGTCTAACACTTCCAAAAAACCAATACAACGCCCACCCGGAACAATATATAAAGCTAAACGAACCGTTCACTGGGCACTTATCCGTACGAAAATCCCTATTGATTTACCTGTTTTTACAAGGAAATAAAATGTGAAAAAAATATTTCTACATCCCATGGTCTTTCCCAACAATTTAAATTTTTCTCTTACAGGTCTAACACTTCCGAAAAACCAATACAACGCCCACGCGGAACAATATATAAAGCTAAACGAACCGTTCACTGGGTACTTATGCGTACGAAAATCCCTATTGATTTACCTGTTTTAACAAGGAAATAAAATATGAAAAAAATATTTCTACATCCCATGGCCTTTCCCAACCATTTAAATTTTTCTCTTACAGGTCTAACACTTCTGAAAAACCAATACAACGCCCACCCGGAACAATATATAAAGCTAAACGAACCGTTCACTGGGTAGATACAAGTACGAAAATCCCTATTGATTTACCTGCTTTTACAAGGAAATAAAACGTGAAAAAAATTTTTCTAAATCCCATGGCCTTTCCCAACCATTTAAATTTTTCTCTTACAGGTCTAACACTTCCGAAAAACCAATACAACGCCCACCCGGAACAATATATAAAGCTAAACGAACCGTTCACTGGGCACTTATCCGTACGAAAATCCCTATTGTTTAACCTGTTTTTACAAGGAAATAAAGTGTGAAAAAAATATTTCTACATCCCATGGCCTTTCCCAACCATTTAAATTTTTCTCTTACAGGTCTAACACTTCCGAAAAACCAATACAACGCCCTCCCAGAACAATATATAAAGCTAAACTAACCGTTCACTGGGTACTTACACGTACGAAAATCCCTATTGTTTTACCTGTTTTTACAAGGAAATAAAATGTGAAAAAAATATTTCTACATCCCATTGCCTTTCCCAACCATTTAAATATTTCTCTTACAGGTCTAACAGTTCCGAAAAACCAATACAACACCCACCTGGAACAATATATAAAGCTAAACGAACCGTTCAATGGGCACTTATCCTTACGAAAATCCCTATTGATTTACCTGTTTTTACAAGGAAATAAAATGTGAAAAAAATATTTCTACATCCCATGGCCTCTCCCAACCATTTAAATTTTTCTCTTACAGGTCTAACACTTCCGAAAAACCAATACCACGCCCTCCCAGAACAATATATAAAGTTAAACGAACCGTTCACTGGGTACTTACACGTACGAAAATCCCTATTGTTTTACCTGTTTTTACAAGGAAATAAAGTGTGAAAAAAATATTTCTACATCCCATGGCCTTTCCCAACCATTTAAATTTTTCTCTTACAGGGCTAACACTTCCGAAAAACCAATACAACGCCCTCCCAGAACAATATATAAAGCTAAACTAACCGTTCACTGGGTACTTACACGTACGAAAATCCCTATTGATTTACCTGTTTTTACAAGGAAATAAAATGTGAAAAAAATATTTCTACATCCCATGGCCTTTCCCAACCATTTAAATATTTCTCTTACAGGTCTAACACTTCCGAAGAACCAATACAATGCCCAACCGAAACAATATATAAAGCTAAACGAACCGTTCACTGGGTACTTATCCGTACGAAAATCCCTATTGATTTACCTGTTTTTACAAGGAAATAAAATGTGAAAAAAATATTTCTACATCCCATGGCCTTTCCCAGCCATCTAAATTTTTCTCTTACAGGTCTAACACTTCTGAAAAACCAATACAACGCCCTCCCAGAACAATATATAAAGGTAAACGAACAGTTCACTGGGTACTTACACGTACGAAAATCCCTATTGATTTATCTGTTTTTACAAGGAAATAAAATGTGAAAAAAATATTTCTACATCCCATGGCCTTTCCCAACCATTTAAATTTGTCTCTTACAGGTCTAACACTTCTGAAAAACCAATACAACGCCCACCCGGAACAATATATAAAGCTAAACGAACCGTTCACTGGGCACTTATCCGTACGAAAATCCCTATTGTTTTACCTGTTTTTACAAGGAAATAAAATGTGAAAAAAATATTTCTAGATCCCATGGCCTTTCGCAACTATTTAAATTTTTCACTTACAGGTCTAACACTTCCGAAAAACAAATACAACACCCACCTGGAACAATATATAAAGCTAAACGAACCTTTCAATGGGCACTTATCCTTACGAAAATCCCTATTGATTTACCTGTTTTTAAAAGGAAATAAAATGTGAAAAAAATATTTCTTCATCCCATGGCCTTTCCCAACCATTTAAATTTTTCTCTTACAGGTCTAACACTTCTGAAAAACCAATACAACGCCCACCCGGAACAATATATAAAGCTAAACGAACCGTTCACTGGGTAGATACACGTACGAAAATCCCTATTGATTTACCTGTTTTTATAAGGAAATAAAATGTGAAAAAAATATTTCTACATCCCATGGCCTCTCCCAACCATTTAAATTTTTCTCTTACAGGTCTAACACTTCCGAAAAACCAATACAACACCCTCCCAGAACAATATATAAAGCTAAACTAACCGTTCACTGGGTACTTACACGTACGAAAATCCCTATTGATTTACCTGTTTTTACAAGGAAATAAAATGTGAAAAAAATATTTCTACATCCCATGGCCTTTCCCAACCATTTAAATATTTCTCTTACAGGTCTAACAGTTCCGAAAAACCAATACAACGCCCACCCAGAACAATATATAAAGCTAAACGAACCGTTCACTGGGTACTTATACGTACGAAAATCCCTATTCATTTACCTGTTTTTACAAGGAAATAAAATGTGAAAAAATATTTCTACATCCCGTGGCCTTTCCCAGCCATTTAAATTTTTCTCTTACAGGTCTAACACTTCTGAAAAACCAATACAACGCCCACCCGGAACAATATATAAAGCTAAACGAACCGTTCACTGGGTACTTAGACGTACGAAAATACCTATTGATTTACCTGTTTTTACAAGGAAATAAAATGTGAAAAAAATATTTCTACATCCCATGGCCTTTCCCAACCATTTAAATTTTTCTCTTACAGGTCTAACACTTCCGAAGAACCAATACAATGCCCAACCGAAACAATATATAAAGCTAAACGAACCGTTCACTGGGTACTTATCCGTACGAAAATCCCTATTGATTTACCTGTTTTTACAAGGAAATAAAATGTGAAAAAAATATTTCTACATCCCATGGCCTTTCCCAGCCATCTAAATTTTTCTCTTACAGGTCTAACACTTCTGAAAAACCAATACAACGCCCTCCCAGAACAATATATAAAGGTAAACGAACAGTTCACTGGGTACTTACACGTACGAAAATCCCTATTGATTTATCTGTTTTTACAAGGAAATAAAATGTGAAAAAAATATTTCTACATCCCATGGCCTTTCCCAACCATTTAAATTTGTCTCTTACAGGTCTAACACTTCTGAAAAACCAATACAACGCCCACCTGGAACAATATATAAAGCTAAACGAACCGTTCACTGGGCACTTATCCGTACGAAAATCCCTATTGTTTTACCTGTTTTTACAAGGAAATAAAATGTGAAAAAAATATTTCTAGATCCCATGGCCTTTCGCAACTATTTAAATTTTTCACTTACAGGTCTAACACTTCCGAAAAACAAATACAACACCCACCTGGAACAATATATAAAGCTAAACGAACCGTTCAATGGGCACTTATCCTTACGAAAATCCCTATTGATTTACCTGTTTTTAAAAGGAAATAAAATGTGAAAAAAATATTTCTTCATCCCATGGCCTTTCCCAACCATTTAAATTTTTCTCTTACAGGTCTAACACTTCTGAAAAACCAATACAACGCCCACCCGGAACAATATATAAAGCTAAACGAACCGTTCACTGGGTAGATACACGTACGAAAATCCCTATTGATTTACCTGTTTTTATAAGGAAATAAAATGTGAAAAAAATATTTCTACATCCCATGGCCTCTCCCAACCATTTAAATTTTTCTCTTACAGGTCTAACACTTCCGAAAAACCAATACAACACCCTCCCAGAACAATATATAAAGCTAAACTAACCGTTCACTGGGTACTTATACGTACGAAAATCCCTATTGTTTTACCTGTTTTTACAAGGAAATAAAATGTGAAAAAAATATTTCTACATCCCATGGCCTTTCCCAACCATTTAAATATTTCTCTTACAGGTCTAACAGTTCCGAAAAACCGATACAACGCCCACCCGGAAGAATATATAAAGCTAAACGATCCGTTCACTGGTTACTTATACGTACGAAAATCCCTATTCATTTACCTGTTTTTACAAGGAAATAAAATGTGAAAAAAACATTTCTACATCCCATGGCCTTTCCCAGCCATTTAAATTTTTCTCTTACTGGTCTAAGACTTCCGAAAAACCAATACAACGCCCACCCGGAACAATATATAAAGCTAAACGAACCGTTCACTGGGTACTTACACGTACGAAAATCCCTATTGATTTACCTGTTTTTACAAGGAAATAAATTGTGAAAAAAATATTTCTACATCCCATGGTCTTTCCCAACAATTTAAATTTTTCTCTTACAGGTCTAACACTTCCGAAAAACCAATACAATGCCCACCCTGAACAATATATAAAGCTAAACGAACCGTTCACTGGGTACTTATGCGTACGAAAATCCCTATTGATTTACCTGTTTTTACAAGGAAATAAAATATGAAAAAAATATTTCTACATCCCATGGCCTTTCCCAACCATTTAAATTTTTCTCTTACAGGTCTAACACTTCTGAAAAACCAATACAACGCCCACCCGGAACAATATATAAAGCTAAACGAACCGTTCACTGGGCACTTATCCGTACGAAAATCCCTATTGTTTTACCTGTTTTTACAAGGAAATAAAATGTGAAAAAAATATTTCTACATCCCATGGCCTATCGCAACCATTTAAATTTTTCTCTTACAGGTCTAACACTTCCGAAAAACAAATACAACACCCACCTGGAACAATATATAAAGCTAAACAAACCGTTCAATGGGCACTTATCCTTACGAAAATCCCTATTGATTTACCTGTTTTTACAAGGAAATAAAATGTGAAAAAAATATTTCTACATCCCATGGCCTTTCCCAACCATTTAAATTTTTCTCTTACAGGTCTAACACTTCTGAAAAACCAATACAACGCCCACCCGGAACAATATATAAAGCTAAACGAACCGTTCACTGGGTAGATACACGTACGAAAATCCCTATTGATTTACCTGTTTTTATAAGGAAATAAAATGTGAAAAAAATATTTCTACATCCCATGGCCTCTCCCAACCATTTAAATTTTTCTCTTACAGGTCTAACACTTCCGAAAAACCAATACAACGCCCTCCCAGAACAATATATAAAGCTAAACTAACCGTTCACTGGGTACTTATACGTACGAAAATCCCTATTGTTTTACCTGTTTTTACAAGGAAATAAAATGTGAAAAAAATATTTCTACATCCCATGGCCTTTCCCAACCATTTAAATATTTCTCTTACAGGTCTAACAGTTCCGAAAAACCGATACAACGCCCACCCGGAAGAATATATAAAGCTAAACGATCCGTTCACTGGTTACTTATACGTACGAAAATCCCTATTCATTTACCTGTTTTTACAAGGAAATAAAATGTGAAAAAAACATTTCTACATCCCATGGCCTTTCCCAGCCATTTAAATTTTTCTCTTACTGGTCTAAGACTTCCGAAAAACCAATACAATGCCCACCCGGAACAATATATAAAGCTAAACGAACCGTTCACTGGGTACTTACACGTACGAAAATCCCTATTGATTTACCTGTTTTTACAAGGAAATAAATTGTGAAAAAAATATTTCTACATCCCATGGTCTTTCCCAACAATTTAAATTTTTCTCTTACAGGTCTAACACTTCCGAAAAACCAATACAATGCCCACCCTGAACAATATATAAAGCTAAACGAACCGTTCACTGGGTACTTATGCGTACGAAAATCCCTATTGATTTACCTGTTTTTACAAGGAAATAAAATATGAAAAAAATATTTCTACATCCCATGGCCTTTCCCAACCATTTAAATTTTTCTCTTACAGGTCTAACACTTCTGAAAAACCAATACAACGCCCACCCGGAACAATATATAAAGCTAAACGAACCGTTCACTGGGCACTTATCCGTACGAAAATCCCTATTGTTTTACCTGTTTTTACAAGGAAATAAAATGTGAAAAAAATATTTCTACATCCCATGGCCTATCGCAACCATTTAAATTTTTCTCTTACAGGTCTAACACTTCCGAAAAACAAATACAACACCCACCTGGAACAATATATAAAGCTAAACAAACCGTTCAATGGGCACTTATCCTTACGAAAATCCCTATTGATTTACCTGTTTTTACAAGGAAATAAAATGTGAAAAAAATATTTCTACATCCCATGGCCTTTCCCAACCATTTAAATTTTTCTCTTACAGGTCTAACACTTCTGAAAAACCAATACAACGCCCACCCGGAACAATATATAAAGCTAAACGAACCGTTCACTGGGTAGATACACGTACGAAAATCCCTATTGATTTACCTGTTTTTATAAGGAAATAAAATGTGAAAAAAATATTTCTACATCCCATGGCCTCTCCCAACCATTTAAATTTTTCTCTTACAGGTCTAACACTTCCGAAAAACCAATACAACGCCCTCCCAGAACAATATATAAAGCTAAACTAACCGTTCACTGGGTACTTATACGTACGAAAATCCCTATTGTTTTACCTGTTTTTACAAGGAAATAAAATGTGAAAAAAATATTTCTACATCCCATGGCCTTTCCCAACCATTTAAATATTTCTCTTACAGGTCTAACAGTTCCGAAAAACCGATACAACGCCCACCCGGAAGAATATATAAAGCTAAACGAACCGTTCACTGGGTACTTATACGTACGAAAATCCCTATTCATTTACCTGTTTTTACAAGGAAATAAAATGTGAAAAAAACATTTCTACATCCCATGGCCTTTCCCAGCCATTTAAATTTTTCTCTTACTGGTCTAAGACTTCCGAAAAACCAATACAACGCCCACCCGGAACAATATATAAAGCTAAACGAACCGTTCACTGGGTACTTACACGTACGAAAATCCCTATTGATTTACCTGTTTTTACAAGGAAATAAATTGTGAAAAAAAATATTTCTACATCCCATGGTCTTTCCCAACAATTTAAATTTTTCTCTTACAGGTCTAACAGTTCCGAAAAACCGATACAACGCCCACCTGGAAGAATATATAAAGCTAAACGAACCGTTCACTGGGTACTTATGCGTACGAAAATCCCTATTGATTTACCTGTTTTTACAAGGAAATAAAATATGAAAAAAATATTTCTACATCCCATGGCCTTTCCCAACCATTTAAATTTTTCTCTTACAGGTCTAACACTTCTGAAAAACCAATACAACGCCCACCCGGAACAATATATAAAGCTAAACGAACCGTTCACTGGGCACTTATCCGTACAAAAATCCCTATAGTTTTACCTGTTTTTACAAGGAAATAAAATGTGAAAAAAATATTTCTACATCCCATGGCCTTTCCCAACCATTTAAATTTTTCTCTTACAGGTCTAACACTTCCGAAAAACCAATACAACGCCCACCCGGAACAATATATAAAGCTAACCGAACCGCTTACTGGGTACTTACACGTACGAAAATCCCTATTGATTTATCTGTTTTTACAAGGAAGTAAAATGTGAAAAAAATATTTCTACATCCCATGGCCTTTCCCAACCATTTAAATTTTTCTCTTACAGGTCTAACACTTCCGAAAAACCAATACAACGCCCACCCGGAACAATATATAAAGCTAAACGAACCGTTCACTTGGCACTTATCCGTACGAAAATCCCTATTGATTTACCTGTTTTTACAAGGAAATAAAATGTGAAAAAAATATTTCTACATCCCATGGCCTTTCCCAACCATTTAAATTTTTCTCTTACAGGTCTAACACTTCCGAAAAACCAATACAACGCCCACCCGGAACAATATATAAAGCTAAACGAACCGTTCACTGGGCACTTATCCGTACGAAAATCCCTATTGATTTACCTGTTTTTACAAGGAAATAAAATGTGAAAAAAATATTTCTACATCCCATGGCCTTTCCCAACCATTTAAATTTTTCTCTTACAGGTCTAACACTTCCGAAAAACCAATACAACGCCCACCCGGAACAATATATAAAGCTAAACGAACCGTTCACTGGGTACTTACACGTACGAAAATCCCTATTGATTTACCTGTTTTTACAAGGAAATAAATTGTGAAAAAAATATTTCTACATCCCATGGTCTTTCCCAACAATTTAAATTTTTCTCTTACAGGTCTAACACTTCCGAAAAACCAATACAACGCCCACCCTGAACAATATATAAAGCTAAACGAACCGTTCACTGGGTACTTATGCGTACGAAAATCCCTATTGATTTACCTGTTTTTACAAGGAAATAAAATGTGAAAAAAATATTTCTACATCCCATGGCCTTTCCCAACCATTTAAATTTTTCTCTTACAGGTCTAACACTTCCGAAAAACCAATACAACGCCCACCCGGAACAATATGTAAAGCTAAACGAACTGTTCACTGGGTACTTATCCGTACGAAAATCCCTATTGATTTACCTGTTTTTACAAGGAAATAAAATGTGGAAAAAATATTTCTACATCCCATGGCCTTTCCCAACCATTTAAATTTTTCTCTTACAAGTCTAACACTTCTAAAAAACCAATACAACGCCCACCCGGAACCATATATAAAGCTAAACGAACCATTCACTGGGCACTTATCTGTACGAAAATCCCTATTGATTTACCTGTTTTTACAAGGAAATAAAATGTGAAAAAAATATTTCTACATCCCATGGCCTTTCCCAACCATTTAAATTTTTCTCTAACAGGTCTAACACTTCCGAAAAACCAATACAACGCCCACCCAGAACAATATATAAAGCTAAACGAACCGTTCACTGGGCACTTATCTGTACGAAAATCCCTATTGATTTACCTGTTTTTACAAGGAAATAAAATGTGAAAAAAATATTTCTACATCCCATGGCCATTCCCAACCATTTAAATTTTTGTCTTACATGTCTAACACTTCCGAAAAACCAATACAACGCCCACCCGGAACAATATATAAAGCTAAACGAACCGTTCACTGGGTACTTATCAGTACGAAAATCCCTATTGATTTACCTGTTTTTACAAGGAAGTAAAATGTGAAAAAAATATTTCTACATCCCATGGCCTTTCACAACCATTTAAATTTTTCTCTTACACGTCTAACACTTCTGAAAAACCAATACAACGCCCACCCGGAACAATATATAAAGCTAAACGAACCGTTCACTGGGCACTTATCCGTACGAAAATCCCTATTGATTTACCTGTTTTTACAAGGAAATAAAATGTGAAAAAAACATTTCTACATCCCATGGCCTTTCCCAGCCATTTAAATTTTTCTCTTACTGGTCTAAGACTTCCGAAAAACCAATACAACGCCCACCCGGAACAATATATAAAGCTAAACGAACCGATCACTGGGTACTTATACGTACGAAAATCCCTATTGATTTACCTGTTTTTACAAGGAAATAAAATGTGAAAAAAATATTTCTACATCCCATGGCTTTTCCCAACCATTTAAATTTTTCTCTTACAGGTCTAACACTTCGGAAAAACCAATACAACGCCCACCCGGAACAATATATAAAGCTAAACGAACCGTTCACTGGGCACTTATCCGTACGAAAATCCCTATTGATTTACCTGTTTTTACAAGGAAATAAAATGTGAAAAAAATATTTCTACATCCCATGGCCTTTCCCAACCATTTAAATTTTTCTCTTACAGGTCTAACACTTCTGAAAAACCAATACAACGCCCACCCGGAACAATATATAAAGCTAAACGAACCGTTCACTGGGTAGTTACACGTACGAAAATCCCTATTGATTTACCTGTTTTTACAAGGAAATAAAATGTGAAAAAAATATTTCTACATCCCATGGCCTTTCCCAACCATTTACATTTTTGTCTTACATGTCTAACACTTCCGAAAAACCAATACAACGCCCACCCGGAACAATATATAAAGCTAAACGAACCGTTCACTGGGTACTTACACGTACGAAAATATCTATTGATTTACCTGTTTTTACAAGGAAATAAAATGTGAAAAAAATATTTCTACATCCCATGGCCATTCCCAACCATTTAAATTTTTCTCTTACAGGTCTAACACTTCCGAAAAACCAATACAACGCCCTCCCAGAACAATATATAAAGCTAAACGAACCGTTCACTGGGTACTTATGCGTACGAAAATCCCTATTGATTTACCTGTTTTTACAAGGAAATAAAATGTGAAAAAAATATTTCTACATCCCATGGTCTTTCCCAACAATTTAAATTTTTCTCTTACTGGTCTAACACTTCCGAAAAACCAATACAACGCCCACCCGGAACAATATATAAAGCTAAACGAACCGTTCACTGGGTACGTATGCGTACGAAAATCCCTATTGATTTACCTGTTTTTACAAGGAAATAAAATATGAAAAAAATATTTCTACATCCCATGGCCTTTCCCAACCATTTAAATTTTTCTCTTACAGGTCTAACACTTCTGAAAAACCAATACAACGCCCACCCGGAACAATATATAAAGCTAAACGAACCGTTCACTGGGCACTTATCTGTACAAAAATCCCTATTGATTTATCTGTTTTTACAAGGAAGTAAAATGTGAAAAAAATATTTCTACATCTCATGGCCATTCCCAACCATTTAAATTTTTCTCTTACAGGTCTAACACTTCCGAAAAACCAATACAACGCCCACCCGGAACAATATGTAAAGCTAAACGAACTGTTCACTGGGTAGTTACACGTACGAAAATCCCTATTGATTTACCTGTTTTGACAAGGAAATAAAATGTGAAAAAAATATTTCTACATCCCATGGCCTTTCCCAACCATTTAAATTTTTCTCTTACAGGTCTAACACTTCCGAAAAACCAATACAACGCCCACCCGGAACAATATATAAAGCTAAACGAACCGTTCACTGGGCACATATCTGTACGAAAATCCCTATTGATTTACCTGTTTTTACAAGGAAATAAAATGTGAAAAAAATATTTCTACATCCCATGGCCATTCCCAACCATTTAAATTTTTCTCTTACAGGTCTCACACTTCCGAAAAACCAATACCTCCCGCACCCAGGAGAAGTATCTGTCCAGCCGCTGCTTGAAGACTGCCAGTGAGTGGGAGCTCACCACTTCCTGGGTCTTCCAATTCTACTGTTGAACTACTCTGTGACATTTCCTCCCCTGATATCTAGATATTATCATTCTGTGTACTCCTTTGGAAGCCATAGAGCTAAATTCTATCATTGTAATAATTCTTAAATGTGTACACACACACACACACACACACACACACACAGACTTATGGCATTGGGATCAGGAAAACTGGCAAGTTAGCAAGATTCAAGAACACTAAAACACTCAAACCTTCACCAGATAAAAATACCTACCCAGGATAATGACTATGTTCTAAACCATACAGATCTTGAAATGGAGAAGAAGAGTCAAAAAGGTGTTTTTATTAAAACAATGATTTAAAACTATGTATTTAATTGGGGTTTTTATGGGGATTTTATTGTGTTTTAACTATTTATGTTGTAAACCGCCCTGAGACCTATTGGGAGAAGGGCGGTCTAGAAATTAAATAATAATAATAATAATAATAATAATAATAATACAACGCCCACCCGGAACAATATATAAAGCTAAACGAACCGTTCACTGGGCACTTATCCGTACGAAAATCCCTATTGATTTACCTGTTTTTACAAGGAAATAAAATGTGAAAAAAATATTTCTACATCCCATGGCCTTTCCCAACCATTAAAATTTTTGTCTTACATGTCTAACACTTCCGAAAAACCAATACAACGCCCACCCGGAACAATATATAAAGCTAAACGAACCGTTCACTGGGTACTTATCCGTACGAAAATCCCTATTGATTTACCTGTTTTTACAAGGAAATAAAATGTGAAAAAAATATTTCTACATCCCATGGCCTTTCCCAACCATTTAAATTTTTGTCTTACATGTCTAACACTTCCGAAAAACCAATACAACGCCCACCCGGAACAATATATAAAGCTAAACGAACCGTTCACTGGGTACTTATCCGTACGAAAATCCCTATTGATTTACCTGTTTTTACAAGGAAGTAAAATGTGAAAAAAATATTTCTACATCCCATGGCCTTTCACAACCATTTAAATTTTTCTCTTACACGTCTAACACTTCCGAAAAACCAATACAACGCCCACCCGGAACAATATATAAAGCTAAACGAACCGTTCACTGGGCACTTATCCGTACGAAAATCCCTATTGATTTACCTGTTTTTACAAGGAAATAAAATGTGAAAAAAATATTTCTATATCCCATGGACTTTCCCAACCATTTAAATTTTTGTCTTACATGTCTAACACTTCCGAAAAACCAATACAACGCCCACCCGGAACAATATATAAAGCTAAACAAACCGTTCACTGGGTACTTATGCGTACGAAAATCCCTATTGATTTACGTGTTTTTACAAGGAAATAAAATATGAAAAAAATATTTCTACATCCCATGGCCTTTCCCAACCATTTAAATTTTTCTCTTACTGGTCTAACACTTCTGAAAAACCAATACAACGCCCACCCGGAACAATATATAAAGCTAAATGAACCGTTCACTGGGCACTTATCTGTACGAAAATCCCTATTGATTTACCTGTTTTTACAAGGAAATAAAATGTAAAAAAAATATTTCTACATCTCATGGCCATTCCCAACCATTTAAATTTTTCTCTTACAGGTCTAACACTTCCGAAAAACCAATACAACGCCCACCCAGAACAATATATAAAGCTAAACGAACCGTTCACTGGGTAGTTACACGTACGAAAATCCCTATTGATTTACCTGTTTTTACAAGGAAATAAAATGTGAAAAAAATATTTCTACATCCCATGGCCTTTCCCAACCATTTAAATTTTTCTCTTACAGGTCTAACACTTCCGAAAAACCAATACAACGCCCACCCGGAACAATGTATAAAGCTAAACGAACCGTTCACTGGGCACTTATCCGTACGAAAATCCCTATTGATTTACCTGTTTTTACAAGGAAATAAAATGTGAAAAAAATATTTCTACATCCCATGGCCTTTCCCAACCATTTAAATTTTTGTCTTACATGTCTAACACTTCCGAAAAACCAATACAACGCCCACCCGGAACAATATATAAAGCTAAACGAACCGTTCACTGGGCACTTATCTGTACGAAAATCCCGATTGATTTACCTGTTTTTACAAGGAAATAAAATGTGAAAAAAATATTTCTACATCCCATGGCCATTCCCAACCATTTAAAATTTTCTCTTACAGGTCTAACACTTCCGAAAAACCAATACAACGCCCATCCGGAACAATATATAAAGCTAAACGAACCGTTCACTGGGTACTTATCCGTACGAATATCCCTATTGATTTACCTGTTTTTACAAGGAAGTAAAATGTGAAAAAAATATTTCTACATCCCATGGCCTTTCACAACCATTTAAATTTTTCTCTTACACGTCTAACACTTCCGAAAAACCAATACAACGCCCACCCGGAACAATATATAAAGCTAAACGAACCGTTCACTGGGCACTTATCCGTACGAAAATCCCTATTGATTTACCTGTTTTTACAAGGAAATAAAATGTGAAAAAAATATTTCTACATCCCATGGCCTTTCCCAACCGTTTTAATTTTTGTCTTACATGTCTAACACTTCCGAAAAACCAATACAACGCCCACCCGGAACAATATATAAATCTAAACGAACCGTTCACTGGGTAGTTACACGTACGAAAATCCCTATTGATTTACGTGTTTTTACAATGAAATAAAATATGAAAAAAATATTTCTACATCCCATGGCCTTTCCCAACCATTTAAATTTTTCTCTTACTGGTCTAACACTTCTGAAAAACCAATACAACGCCCACCCGGAACAATATATAAAGCTAAACGAACCGTTCACTGGGCACTTATCTGTACGAAAATACCTATTGATTTACCTGTTTTTACAAGGAAATAAAATGTGAAAAAAATATTTCTACATCTCATGGCCATTCCCAACCATTTAAATTTTTCTCTTACAGGTCTAACACTTCCGAAAAACCAATACAACGCCCACCCGGAACAATATATAAAGCTAAACGAACCGTTCACTGGGTAGTTACACGTACGAAAATCCCTATTGATTTACCTGTTTTTACAAGGAAATAAAATGTGAAAAAAATATTTCTACATCCCATGACCTTTCCCAACCATTTAAATTTTTCTCTTACAGGTCTTACACTTCTGAAAAACCAATACAACGCCCACCCGGAACAATATATAAAGCTAAACGAACCGTTCACTGGGCACTTATCCGTACCAAAATCCCTATTGATTTACCTGTTTTTACAAGGAAATAAAATGTGAAAAAAATATTTCTACATCCCATGGCCTTTCCCAACCATTTACATTTTTGTCTTACATGTCTAACACTTCCGAAAAACCAATACAACGCCCACCCGGAACAATATATAAAGCTAAACGAACCGTTCACTGGGCACTTATCTGTACGAAAATCCCGATTGATTTGCCTGTTTTTACAAGGAAATAAAATGTGAAAAAAATATTTCTACATCTCATGGCCATTCCCAACCCTTTAAATTTTTCTCTTACAGGTCTAACACTTCCGAAAAACCAATACAACGCCCACCCGGAACAATATATAAAGCTAAACGAACCGTTCACTGGGTAGTTACACGTACGAAAATCCCTATTGATTTACCTGTTTTTACAAGGAAATAAAATGTGAAAAAAATATTTCTACATCCAATGGCCTTTCCCAACCATTTAAATTTTTGTCTTACATGTCTAACACTTACGAAAAACCAATACAACGCCCACCAGGAACAATATATAAAGCTAAACGAACCGTTCACTATGCACTTATCCGTACGAAAATCCCTATTGTTTTACCTGTTTTTACAAGGAAATAAAATGTGAAAAAAATATTTCTACATCTCATGGCCATTCCCAACCATTTAAATTTTTCTCTTACAGGTCTAACACTTCCGAAAAACCAATACAACGCCCACTCGGAACAATATATAAAGCTAAACGAACCGTTCACTGGGCACTTATCCGTACGAAAATCCCTATTGATTTACCTGTTTTTACAAGGAAATAAAATGTGAAAAAAATATTTCTACATCCCATGGCCTTTCCCAACCATTTAAATTTTTGTCTTACATGTCTAACACTTCCGAAAAACCAATACCACGCCCACCCGGAACAATATATAAAGCTAAACGAACCGTTCACTGGGCACTTATCTGTACGAAAATCCCGATTGATTTACCTGTTTTTTTTTTCAAGGAAATAAAATGTGAAAAAAATATTTCTACATCCCATGGCCATTCCCAACCATTTAAAATTTTCTCTTACAGGTCTAACACTTCCGAAAAACCAATACAACGCCCATCCGGAACAATATATAAAGATAAACGAACCGTTCACTGGGTACTTATCCGTACGAAAATCCCTATTGATTTACCTGTTTTTACAAGGAAGTAAAATGTGAAAAAAATATTTCTACATCCCATGGCCTTTCACAACCATTTAAATTTTTCTCTTACAAGTCTAACACTTCCGAAAAACCAATACAACGCCCACCCGGAACAATATATGAAGCTAAACGAACCGTTCACTGGGCACTTATCCGTACGAAAATCCCTATTGATTTACCTGTTTTTACAAGGAAAAAAATGTGAAAAAAAATATTTCTACATCCCATGGCCTTTCCCAACCATTTAAATTTTTATCTTACATGTCTAACACTTCCGAAAAACCAATACAACGCCCACCCGGAACAATATATAAAGCTAAACGAACCGTTCACTGGGTACTTATGCGTACGAAAATCCCTATTGATTTACGTGTTTTTACAAGGAAATAAAATATGAAAAAAATATTTCTACATCCCATGGCCTTTCCCAACCATTTAAATTTTTCTCTTACTGGTCTAACACTTCTGAAAAACCAATACAACGCCCACCCGGAACAATATATAAAGCTAAACGAACCGTTCACTGGGTAGTTACACGTACGAAAATCCCTATTGATTTACCTGTTTTTACAAGGAAATAAAATGTGAAAAAAATATTTCTACATCCCATGGCCTTTCCCAACCATTTAAATTTTTGTCTTACATGTCTAACACTTCCGAAAAACCAATACAACGCCCACCCGGAACAATACATAAAGCTAAACGAACCATTCACTGGGCACTTATCTGTACGAAAATCCCGATTGATTCACCTGTTTTTACAAGGAAATAAAATGTGAAAAAATATTTCTACATCCCATGGCCTTTCCCAACCATTTAAATTTTTCTCTTACTGGTCTAACACTTCTGAAAAACCAATACAACGCCCACCCGGAACAATATATAAAGCTAAACGAACCGTTCACTGGTTACTTATACGTACGAAAATCCCTATTGATTTACCTGTTTTTACAAGGAAATAAAATGTGAAAAAAATATTTCTACATCCCATGGCCTTTCCCAACCATTTAAATTTTTGTCTTACATGTCTAACACTTCCGAAAAACCAATACAACGCCCACCCGGAACAATATATAAAGCTAAACGAACCGTTCACTGGGCACTTATCTGTACGAAAATCCCGATTGATTTACCTGTTTTTACAAGGAAATAAAATGTGAAAAAAATATTTCTACATCCCATGGCCATTCCCAACCATTTAAAATTTTCTCTTACAGGTCTAACACTTCCGAAAAACCAATACAACGCCCATCCGGAACAATATATAAAGCTAAACGAACCGTTCACTGGGTACTTATCCGTACGAAAATCCCTATTGATTTACCTGTTTTTACAAGGAAGTAAAATGTGAAAAAAATATTTCTACATCCCATGGCCTTTCACAACCATTTAAATTTTTCTCTTACACGTCTAACACTTCCGAAAAACCAATACAACGCCCACCCGGAACAATATATGAAGCTAAACGAACCGTTCACTGGGCACTTATCCGTACGAAAATCCCTATTGATTTACCTGTTTTTACAAGGAAAAAAATGTGAAAAAAAATATTTCTACATCCCATGGCCTTTCCCAACCATTTAAATTTTTGTCTTACATGTCTAACACTTCCGAAAAACCAATACAACGCCCACCCGGAACAATATATAAAGCTAAACGAACCGTTCACTGGGTACTTATGCGTACGAAAATCCTTATTGATTTACGTGTTTTTACAAGGAAATAAAATATGAAAAAAATATTTCTACATCCCATGGCCATTCCCAACCATTTAAATTTTTCTCTTACTGGTCTAACACTTCTGAAAAACCAATACAACGCCCACCCGGAACAATATATAAAGCTAAACGAACCGTTCACTGGGTAGTTACACGTACGAAAATCCCTATTGATTTACCTGTTTTTACAAGGAAATAAAATGTGAAAAAAATATTTCTACATCCCATGGCCTTTCCCAACCATTTAAATTTTTGTCTTACATGTCTAACACTTCCGAAAAACCAATACAACGCCCACCCGGAACAATATATAAAGCTAAACGAACCATTCACTGGGCACTTATCTGTACGAAAATCCCGATTGATTTACCTGTTTTTACAAGGAAATAAAATGTGAAAAAATATTTCTACATCCCATGGCCTTTCCCAACCATTTAAATTTTTCTCTTACTGGTCTAACACTTCTGAAAAACCAATACAACGCCCACCCGGAACAATATATAAATCTAAACGAACCGTTCACTGGGTAGTTACACGTACGAAAATCCCTATTGATTTACGTGTTTTTACAAGGAAATAAAATATGAAAAAAATATTTCTACATCCCATGGCCTTTCCCAACCATTTAAAATTTTCTCTTACAGGTCTAACACTTCCGAAAAACCAATACAACGCCCATCCGGAACAATATATAAAGCTAAACGAATCGTTCACTGGGTACTTATCCGTACGAAAATCCCTATTGATTTACCTGTTTTTACAAGGAAGTAAAATGTGAAAAAAATATTTCTACATCCCATGGCCTTTCACAACCATTTAAATTTTTCTCTTACACGTCTAACACTTCCGAAAAACCAATACAACGCCCACCCGGAACAATATATAAAGCTAAACGAACCGTTCACTGGGCACTTATCCGTACGAAAATCCCTATTGATTTACCTGTTTTTACAAGGAAATAAAATGTGAAAAAAATATTTCTACATCCCATGGCCTTTCCCAACCATTTAAATTTTTCTCTTACAGGTCTAACACTTCTGAAAAACCAATACAACTCCCACCCGGAACAATATATAAATCTAAACGAACCGTTCACTGGGTAGTTACACGTACGAAAATCCCTATTGATTTACGTGTTTTTACAAGGAAATAAAATATGAAAAAAATATTTCTACATCCCATGGCCTTTCCCAACCATTTAAATTTTTCTCTTACTGGTCTAACACTTCTGAAAAACCAATACAACGCCCACCCGGAACAATATATAAAGCTAAACGAACCGTTCACTGGGTAGTTACACGTACGAAAATCCCTATTGATTTACCTGTTTTTACAAGGAAATAAAATGTGAAAAAAATATTTCTACATCCCATGGCCTTTCCCAACCATTTAAATTTTTCTCTTACAGGTCTAACACTTCTGAAAAACCAATACAACGCCCACCCGGAACAATATATAAAGCTAAACGAACCGTTCACTGGGCACTTATCCGTACCAAAATCCCTATTGATTTACCTGTTTTTACAAGGAAATAAAATGTGAAAAAAATATTTCTACATCCCATGGCCTTTCCCAACCATTTACATTTTTGTCTTACATGTCTAACACTTCCGAAAAACCAATACAACGCCCACCCGGAACAATATATAAAGCTAAACGAACCGTTCACTGGGCACTTATCTGTACGAAAATCCCTATTGATTTACGTGTTTTTACAAGGAAATAAAATGTGAAAAAAATATTTCTACATCTCATGGCCATTCACAACCATTTAAATTTTTCTCTTACAGGTCTAACACTTCCGAAAAACCAATACAACGCCCACCCGGAACAATATATAAAGCTAAACGAACCGTTCACTGGGTAGTTACACGTACGAAAATCCCTATTGATTTACCTGTTTTTACAAGGAAATAAAATGTGAAAAAAATATTTCTACATCCAATGGCCTTTCCCAACCATTTAAATTTTTCTCTTACAGGTCTAACACTTCCGAAAAACCAATACAACGCCCACCCGGAACAATATATAAAGCTAAACGAACCGTTCACTGGGCACTTATCCGTACCAAAATCCCTATTGATTTACCAGTTTTTACAAGGAAATAAAATGTGAAAAAAATATTTCTACATCCCATGGCCTTTCCCAACCATTTACATTTTTGTCTTACATGTCTAACACTTCCGAAAAACCAATACAACGCCCACCCGGAACAATATATAAAGCTAAACGAACTGTTCACTGGGCACTTATCTGTACGAAAATCCCGATTGATTTACCTGTTTTTACAAGGAAATAAAATGTGAAAAAAATATTTCTACATCTCATGGCCATTCCCAACCATTTAAATGTTTCTCTTACAGGTCTAACACTTCCGAAAAACCAATACAACGCCCACCCGGAACTATATATAAAGCTAAACGAACCGTTCACTGGGTAGTTACACGTACGAAAATCCCTATTGATTTACCTGTTTTTACAAGGAAATAAAATGTGAAAAAAATATTTCTACATCCCATGGCCTTTCCCAACCATTTAAATTTTTCTCTTACAGGTCTAACACTTCCGAAAAACCAATACAACGCCCACCCGGAACAATATATAAAGCTAAACGTACCGTTTACTGGGTACTTACACGTACGAAAATCCCTATTGATTTACCTGTTTTTACAAGGAAATAAAATGTGGAAAAAATATTTCTACATCCAATGGCCTTTCCCAACCATTTAAATTTTTCTCTTAGAGGTCTAACACTTCCGAAAAACCAATACAACGCCCACCTGGAACAATATATAAAGCTAAACGAACCGTTCACTATGCACTTATCCGTACGAAAATCCCTATTGTTTTACCTGTTTTTACAAGGAAATAAAATGTGAAAAAAATATTTCTACATCTCATGGCCATTCCCAACCATTTAAATTTTTCTCTTACAGGTCTAACACTTCCGAAAAACCAATACAACGCCCACTCGGAACAATATATAAAGCTAAACGAACCGTTCACTGGGCACTTATCCGTACGAAAATCCCTATTGATTTACCTGTTTTTACAAGGAAATAAAATGTGAAAAAAATATTTCTACATCCCATGGCCTTTCCCAACCATTTAAATTTTTGTCTTACATGTCTAACACTTCCGAAAAACCAATACAACGCCCACCCGGAACAATATATAAAGCTAAACGAACCGTTCACTGGGCACTTATCTGTACGAAAATCCCGATTGATTTACCTGTTTTTACAAGGAAATAAAATGTGAAAAAAATATTTCTACATCCCATGGCCATTCCCAACCATTTAAAATTTTCTCTTACAGGTCTAACGCTTCCGAAAAACCAATACAACGCCCATCCGGAACAATATATAAAGATAAACGAACCGTTCACTGGGTACTTTTCCGTACGAAAATCCCTATTGATTTACCTGTTTTTACAAGGAAGTAAAATGTGAAAAAAATATTTCTACATCCCATGGCCTTTCACAACCATTTAAATTTTTCTCTTACACGTCTAACACTTCCGAAAAACCAATACAACGCCCACCCGGAACAATATATAAAGCTAAACGAACCGTTCACTGGGCACTTATCCGTACGAAAATCCCTATTGATTTACCTGTTTTTACAAGGAAAAAAATGTGAAAAAAATATTTCTACATCCCATGGCCTTTCCCAACCATTTAAATTTTTGTCTTACTGGTCTAACACTTCTGAAAAACCAATACAACGCCCACCCGGAACAATATATAAAGCTAAACGAACCGTTCACTGGTTACTTATACGTACGAAAATCCCTATTGATATACCTGTTTTTACAAGGAAATAAAATATGAAAAAAATATTTCTACATCCCATGGCCTTTCCCAACCATTTAAATTTTTCTTTTACAGGTCTAACACTTCTGAAAAACCAATACAACGCCCACCCGGAACAATATATAAAGCTAAACGAACCGTTCACTGGGCACTTATCCGTACGAAAATCCCTATTGTTTTACCTGTTTTTACAAGGAAATAAAATGTGAAAAAAATATTTCTACATCCCATGGCCTTTCCCAACCATTTAAATTTTTCTCTTACAGGTCTAACACTTCCGAAAAACCAATATAACACCCACCTGGAACAATATATAAAGCTAAACGAACCGTTCACTGGGCACTTATCCTTACGAAAATCCCTATTGATTTACCTGTTTTTACAAAGAAATAAAATGTGAAAAAAATATTTCTACATCCCATGGCCTTTCCCAACCATTTAAATTTTTCTCTTACAGGTCTAACACTTCTGAAAAACCAATACAACGCCCACCCGGAACAATATATAAAGCTAAACGAACCGTTCACTGGGTACTTATCCGTACGAAAATCCCTATTGATTTACCTGTTTTTACAAGAAAGTAAAATGTGAAAAAAATATTTCTACATCCCATGGCCTTTCCCAACCATTTAAATTTTTCTCTTACAGGTCTAACACTTCCGAAAAAGCAATACAACGCCCACCCGGAACAATATATAAAGCTAAACGAACCGTTCACTGGGTACTTATCCGTACGAAAATCCCTATTGTTTTACCTGTTTTTACAAGGAAATAAAATGTGAAAAAAATATTTCTACATCCCATGGCCTTTCCCAACCATTTAAATTTTTCTCTTACAGGTCTAACACTTCCGAAAAACCAATATAACACCCACCTGGAACAATATATAAAGCTAAACGAACCGTTCACTGGGCACTTATCCTTACGAAAATCCCTATTGATTTACCTGTTTTTACAAAGAAATAAAATGTGAAAAAAATATTTCTACATCCCATGGCCTTTCCCAACCATTTAAATTTTTCTCTTACAGGTCTAACACTTCTGAAAAACCAATACAACGCCCACCCGGAACAATATATAAAGCTAAACGAACCGTTCACTGGGTACTTATCCGTACGAAAATCCCTATTGATTTACCTGTTTTTACAAGGAAGTAAAATGTGAAAAAAATATTTCTACATCCCATGGCCTTTCCCAACCATTTAAATTTTTCTCTTACAGGTCTAACACTTCCGAAAAAGCAATACAACGCCCACCCGGAACAATATATAAAGCTAAACGAACTGTTCACTGGGTACTTATCCGTACGAAAATCCCTATTGATTTACCTGTTTTTACAAGGAAATAAAATGTGGAAAAAATATTTCTACATCCCAACCATTCCCAACCATTTATATTTTTCTCTTACAGGTCTAACACTTCCGAAAAACCAATACAACGCCCACCCGTAACAATATATAAAGCTAAACGAACCGTTCACTGGGCACTTATCCGTGCGAAAATCCCTATTGATTTACCTGTTTTTACAAGGAAATAAAATGTGAAAAAAATATTTCTACATCCAATGGCCTTTCCCAACCATTTACATTTTTCTCTTACAGGTCTAACACTTCTGAGAAACCAATACAACGCCCACCCGGAACAATATATAAAGCTTAACGAACCGTTCACTGGGTACTTATGCGTACGAAAATCCCTTTTGATTTACCTGTTTTTACAAGGAAATAAAATATGAAAAAAATATTTCTACATCCCATGGCCTTTCCCAACCATTTAAATTTTTCTCTTACAGGTCTAACACTTCCGAAAAATCAATACAACGCACACCCGGAACAATATATAAAGCTAAACGAACCGTTCACTGGGCACTTATCTGTACAAAAATCCCTATTGTTTTACCTGTTTTTACAAGGAAATAAAATGTGAAAAAAATATTTCTACATCCCATGGCCTTTCCCAACCA
The DNA here is from genome assembly GCF_049243985.1 of Paroedura picta. Classification (NCBI taxonomy): domain Eukaryota; kingdom Metazoa; phylum Chordata; class Lepidosauria; order Squamata; family Gekkonidae; genus Paroedura; species Paroedura picta. The sequence continues at coordinate 20,282,585 of NC_135372.1, forward strand.
TTTAAATTTTTCTCTTACAGGTCTAACACTTCCGAAAAACCAATACAACGCCCACCCGGAACAATATATAAAGCTAAACGAACCGTTCACTGGGTACTTATGCGTACGAAAATCCCTATTGTTTTACCTGTTTTTACAAGGAAATAAAATGTGAAAAAAATATTTCTACATCCCATGGCCTTTCCCAACCATTTAAATTTTTCTCTTACAGGTCTAACACTTCTGAGAAACCAATACAACGCCCACCCGGAACAAGATATAAAGCTAAACGAACCGTTCACTGGGTACTTATCCGTACGAAAATCCCTATTGATTTACCTGTTTTTACAAGGAAATAAAATGTGAAAAAAATATTTCTACATCCCATGGCCTTTCCCAACCATTTAAATTTTTCTCTTACAGGTCTAACACTTCCGAAAAACCAATACAACACCCACCCGGAACAATATATAAAGCTAAACGAACCGTTCACTGGTTACTTATCCGTACGAAAATCCCTATTGATTTACCTGTTTTTACAAGGAAATAAAATGTGGAAAAAATATTTGTACATCCCATGGCCTTTCCCAACCATTTATATTTTTCTCTTACAGGTGTAACACTTCCGAAAAACCAATACAATGCCCACCCGTAACAATATATAAAGCTAAACGAACCGTTCACTGGGCACTTATCCGTGCGAAAATCCCTATTGATTTACCTGTTTTTACAAGGAAATAAAATGTGAAAAAAATATTTCTACATCCAATGGCCTTTCCCAACCATTTAAATTTTTCTCTTACAGGTCTAACACTTCCGAAAAACCAATACAACGCCCACCCGGAACAATATATAAAGCTAAACGAACCGTTCACTGGTTACTTATCCGTACGAAAATCCCTATTGATTTACCTGTTTTTACAAGGAAATAAAATGTGGAAAAAATATTTGTACATCCCATGGCCTTTCCCAACCATTTATATTTTTCTCTTACAGGTCTAACACTTCCGAAAAACCAATACAACGCCCACCCGTAACAATATATAAAGCTAAACGAACCGTTCACTGGGCACTTATCCGTGCGAAAATCCCTATTGATTTACCTGTTTTTACAAGGAAATAAAATGTGAAAAAAATATTTCTACATCCAATGGCCTTTCCCAACCATTTAAATTTTTCTCTTACAGGTCTAACACTTCCGAGAAACCAATACAACGCCCACCCGGAACAATATATAAAGGTAAACGAACCGTTCACTGGGTACTTATCCGTACGAAAATCCCTATTGATTTACCTGTTTTTACAAGGAAATAAAATGTGAAAAAAATATTTCTACATCCCATGGCCTTTCCCAACCATTTAAATTTTTCTCTTACAGGTCTAACACTTCTGAAAAACCAATACAACGCCCACCCGGAACAATATATAAAGCTAAACGAACCGTTCACTGGGCACTTATCTGTACGAAAATCCCTATTGATTTACCTGTTTTTACAAGGAAATAAAATGTGAAAAAAATATTTCTACATCCCTTGGCCATTCCCAGCCATTTAAATTTTTCTCTTACAGGTCTAACACTTCCGAAAAACCAATACAACGCCCACCCGGAACAATATATAAAGCTAAACGAACCGTTCACTGGGCACTTATCCGTACGAAAATCCCTATTGATTTACCTGTTTTTACAAGGAAATAAAATGTGAAAAAAATATTTCTACATCCCATGGCCTTTCCCAACCATTTAAATTTTTGTCTTACATGTCAAACACTTCCGAAAAACCAATACAACGCCCACCCGGAACAATATATAAAGCTAAACGAACCGTTCACTGGGTACTTATGCGTACGAAAATCCCTTTTGATTTACCTGTTTTTACAAGGAAATAAAATATGAAAAAAATATTTCTACATCCCATGGCCTTTCCCAACCATTTAAATTTTTCTCTTACAGGTCTAACACTTCCGAAAAATCAATACAACGCACACCCGGAACAATATATAAAGCTAAACGAACCGTTCACTGGGCACTTATCTGTACGAAAATCCCTATTGTTTTACCTGTTTTTACAAGGAAATAAAATGTGAAAAAAATATTTCTACATCCCATGGCCTTTCCCAACCATTTAAATTTTTCTCTTACAGGTCTAACACTTCCGAAAAACCAATACAACGCCCACCCGGAACAATATATAAAGCTAAACGAACCGTTCACTGGGTACTTATGCGTACGAAAATCCCTATTGATTTACCTGTTTTTACAAGGAAATAAATGGTGAAAAAAATATTTCTACATCCCATGGCCTTTCCCAACCATTTAAATTTTTCTCTTACAGGTCTAACACTTCCGAAAAACCAATACAATGCCCACCCGGATCAATATATAAAGCTAAACGAACCGTTCACTGGGTACTTATGCGTACGAAAATCCCTATTGATTTACCTGTTTTTACAAGGAAATAAAATATGAAAAAAATATTTCTACATCCCATGGCCTTTCCCAACCATTTAAATTTTTCTCTTACAGGTCTAACACTTCCGAAAAACCAATACAACGCACACCCGGAACAATATATAAAGCTAAACGAACCGTTCACTGGGCACTTATCTGTATGAAAATCCCTATTGATTTACCTGTTTTTACAAGGAAATAAATGGTGAAAAAAATATTTCTACATCCCATGGCCTTTCCCAACCATTTAAATTTTTCTCTAACAGGTCTAACACTTCCGAAAAACCAATACAACGCCCACCCGGAACAATATATAAAGCTAAACGAACCGTTCACTGGGCACTTATCCGTACGAAAATCCCTATTGATTTACCTGTTTTTACAAGGAAATAAAATGTGAAAAAAATATTTCTACATCCCATGGCCTTTCCCAACCATTTAAATTTTTGTCTTACATGTCAAACACTTCCGAAAAACCAATACAACGCCCACCCGGAACAATATATAAAGCTAAACGAACCGTTCACTGGGTACTTATGCGTACGAAAATCCCTTTTGATTTACCTGTTTTTACAAGGAAATAAAATATGAAAAAAATATTTCTACATCCCATGGCCTTTCCCAACCATTTAAATTTTTCTCTTACAGGTCTAACACTTCCGAAAAATCAATACAACGCACACCCGGAACAATATATAAAGCTAAACGAACCGTTCACTGGGCACTTATCTGTACGAAAATCCCTATTGTTTTACCTGTTTTTACAAGGAAATAAAATGTGAAAAAAATATTTCTACATCCCATGGCCTTTCCCAACCATTTAAATTTTTCTCTTACAGGTCTAACACTTCCGAAAAACCAATACAACGCCCACCCGGAACAATATATAAAGCTAAACGAACCGTTCACTGGGTACTTATGCGTACGAAAATCCCTATTGATTTACCTGTTTTTACAAGGAAATAAATGGTGAAAAAAATATTTCTACATCCCATGGCCTTTCCCAACCATTTAAATTTTTCTCTTACAGGTCTAACACTTCCGAAAAACCAATACAATGCCCACCCGGAACAATATATAAAGCTAAACGAACCGTTCACTGGGTACTTATGCGTACGAAAATCCCTATTGATTTACCTGTTTTTACAAGGAAATAAAATATGAAAAAAATATTTCTACATCCCATGGCCTTTCCCAACCATTTAAATTTTTCTCTTACAGGTCTAACACTTCCGAAAAACCAATACAACGCACACCCGGAACAATATATAAAGCTAAACGAACCGTTCACTGGGCACTTATCTGTATGAAAATCCCTATTGATTTACCTGTTTTTACAAGGAAATAAATGGTGAAAAAAATATTTCTACATCCCATGGCCTTTCCCAACCATTTAAATTTTTCTCTAACAGGTCTAACACTTCCGAAAAACCAATACAACGCCCACCCGGAACAATATATAAAGCTAAACGAACCGTTCACTGGGCACTTATCCGTACGAAAATCCCTATTGATTTACATGTTTTTACAAGGAAATAAAATGTGAAAAAAATATTTCTACATCCCATGGCCTTTCCCAACCATTTAAATTTTTGTCTTACATGTCTAACACTTCCGAAAAACCAATACAACGCCCACCCGGAACAATATATAAAGCTAAACGAACCGTTCACTGGGTACTTATGCGTACGAAAATCCCTATTGATTTACCTGTTTTTACAAGGAAATAAAATATGAAAAAAATATTTCTACATCCCATGGCCTTTCCTAACCATTTAAATTTTTCTCTTACAGGTCTAACACTTCCGAAAAATCAATACAACGCACACCCGGAACAATATATAAAGCTAAACGAACCGTTCACTGGGCACTTATCTGTACGAAAATCCCTATTGTTTTACCTGTTTTTACAAGGAAATAAAATGTGAAAAAAATATTTCTACATCCCATGGCCTTTCCCAACCATTTAAATTTTTCTCTTACAGGTCTAACACTTCCGAAAAACCAATACAACACCCACCTGGAACAATATATAAAGCTAAACGAACCGTTCAATGGGCACTTATCCTTACGAATATCCCTATTGATTTACCTGTTTTTACAAGGAAATAAAATGTGAAAAAAATATTTCTACATCCCATGGCCTTTCCCAACCATTTAAATTTTTCTCTTACAGGTCTAACACTTCCGAAAAACCAATACAACGCCCACCCGGAACAATATATAAAGCTAAACGAACCGTTCACTGGGTACTTATGCGTACGAAAATCCCTATTGATTTACCTGTTTTTACAAGGAAATAAAATATGAAAAAAATATTTCTACATCCCATGGCCTTTCCCAACCATTTAAATTTTTCTCTTACAGGTCTAACACTTCCGAAAAACCAATACAACGCACACCCGGAACAATATATAAAGCTGAACGAACCGTTCACTGGGCACTTATCTGTACGAAAATCCCTATTGATTTACCTGTTTTTACAAGGAAATAAATGGTGAAAAAAATATTTCTTCATCCCATGGCCTTTCCCAACCATTTAAATTTTTCTCTTACAGGTCTAACACTTCCGAAAAACCAATACAACGCCCACCCGGAACAATATATAAAGCTAAACGTACCGTTTACTGGGTACTTACACGTACGAAAATCCCTATTGATTTACCTGTTTTTACAAGGAAATAAAATGTGAAAAAAATATTTCTACATCCCATGGCCTTTCCCAACCATTTAAATTTTTGTCTTACATGTCTAACACTTCCGAAAAACCAATACAACGCCCACCCGGAACAATATATAAAGCTGAACGAACCGTTCACTGGGCACTTATCTGTACGAAAATCCCTATTGATTTACCTGTTTTTACAAGGAAATAAATGGTGAAAAAAATATTTCTACATCCCATGGCCTTTCCCAACCATTTAAATTTTTCTCTTACAGGTCTAACACTTCCGAAAAACCAATACAACGCCCACCCGGAACAATATATAAAGCTAAACGTACCGTTTACTGGGTACTTACACGTACGAAAATCCCTATTGATTTACCTGTTTTTACAAGGAAATAAAATGTGAAAAAAATATTTCTACATCCCATGGCCTTTCCCAACCATTTAAATTTTTGTCTTACATGTCTAACACTTACGAAAAACCAATACAACGCCCACCCGGAACAATATATAAAGCTAAACGAACCGTTCACTGGGTACTTATGCGTACGAAAATCCCTATTGATTTACCTGTTTTTACAAGGAAATAAAATATGAAAATAATATTTCTACATCCCATGGCCTTTCCCAACCATTTAAATTTTTCTCTTACAGGTCTAACACTTCCGAAAAATCAATACAACGCACACCCGGAACAATATATAAAGCTAAACGAACCGTTCACTGGGCACTTATCTGTACGAAAATCCCTATTGTTTTACCTGTTTTTACAAGGAAATAAAATGTGAAAAAAATATTTCTACATCCCATGGCCTTTCCCAACCATTTAAATTTTTCTCTTACAGGTCTAACACTTCCGAAAAACCAATACAACGCCCACCCGGAACAATATATAAAGCTAAACGTACCGTTTACTGGGTACTTACACGTACGAAAATCCCTATTGATTTACCTGTTTTTACAAGGAAATAAAATGTGGAAAAAATATTTCTACATCCCATGGCCATTCCCAACCATTTAAATTTTTCTCTTACAAGTCTAACACTTCCGAAAAACCAATACAACGCCCACCCGGAACAATATATAAAGCTAAACGAACCGTTCACTGGGTACTTATGCGTACGAAAATCCCTATTGATTTACCTGTTTTTACAAGGAAATAAAATATGAAAAAAATATTTCTACATCCCATGGCCTTTCCCAACCATTTAAATTTTTCTCTTACAGGTCTAACACTTCCGAAAAACCAATACAACGCACACCCGGAACAATATATAAAGCTGAACGAACCGTTCACTGGGCACTTATCTGTACGAAAATCCCTATTGATTTACCTGTTTTTACAAGGAAATAAATGGTGAAAAAAATATTTCTACATCCCATGGCCTTTCCCAACAATTTAAATTTTTCTCTTACAGGTCTAACACTTCCGAAAAACCAATACAACGCCCACCCGGAACAATATATAAAGCTAAACGTACCGTTTACTGGGTACTTACACGTACGAAAATCCCTATTGATTTACCTGTTTTTACAAGGAAATAAAATGTGAAAAAAATATTTCTACATCCCATGGCCTTTCCCAACCATTTAAATTTTTGTCTTACATGTCTAACACTTCCGAAAAACCAATACAACGCCCACCCGGAACAATATATAAAGCTGAACGAACCGTTCACTGGGCACTTATCTGTACGAAAATCCCTATTGATTTACCTGTTTTTACAAGGAAATAAATGGTGAAAAAAATATTTCTACATCCCATGGCCTTTCCCAACCATTTAAATTTTTCTCTTACAGGTCTAACACTTCCGAAAAACCAATACAACGCCCACCCGGAACAATATATAAAGCTAAACGTACCGTTTACTGGGTACTTACACGTACGAAAATCCCTATTGATTTACCTGTTTTTACAAGGAAATAAAATGTGAAAAAAATATTTCTACATCCCATGGCCTTTCCCAACCATTTAAATTTTTGTCTTACATGTCTAACACTTACGAAAAACCAATACAACGCCCACCCGGAACAATATATAAAGCTAAACGAACCGTTCACTGGGTACTTATGCGTACGAAAATCCCTATTGATTTACCTGTTTTTACAAGGAAATAAAATATGAAAATAATATTTCTACATCCCATGGCCTTTCCCAACCATTTAAATTTTTCTCTTACAGGTCTAACACTTCCGAAAAATCAATACAACGCACACCCGGAACAATATATAAAGCTAAACGAACCGTTCACTGGGCACTTATCTGTACGAAAATCCCTATTGTTTTACCTGTTTTTACAAGGAAATAAAATGTGAAAAAAATATTTCTACATCCCATGGCCTTTCCCAACCATTTAAATTTTTCTCTTACAGGTCTAACACTTCCGAAAAACCAATACAACGCCCACCCGGAACAATATATAAAGCTAAACGTACCGTTTACTGGGTACTTACACGTACGAAAATCCCTATTGATTTACCTGTTTTTACAAGGAAATAAAATGTGGAAAAAATATTTCTACATCCCATGGCCATTCCCAACCATTTAAATTTTTCTCTTACAAGTCTAACACTTCCGAAAAACCAATACAACGCCCACCCGGAACAATATATAAAGCTAAACGAACCGTTCACTGGGCACTTATCTGTACGAAAATCCCTATTGATTTACCTGTTTTTACAAGGAAATAAAATGTGAAAAAAATATTTCTACATCCCATGGCCTTTCCCAACCATTTAAATTTTTCTCTAACAGGTCTAACACTTCTGAAAAACCAATACAACGCCCACCCGGAACAATATATATAGCTAATCGAACCGTTCACTGGGCACTTATCCGTACGAAAATCCCTATTGATTTACTTTTTTTTACAAGGAAATAAAATGTGAAAAAAAATATTTCTACATCCCATGGCCTTTCTCAACCATTTAAATTTTTGTCTTACATGTCTAACACTTCCGAAAAACCAATACAACGCCCACCCGGAACAATATATAAAGCTAAACGAACCGTTCACTGGGTACTTATGCGTACGAAAATCCCTATTGATTTACCTGTTTTTACAAGGAAATAAAATATGAAAAAAATATTTCTACATCCCATGGCCTTTCCTAACCATTTAAATTTTTCTCTTACAGGTCTAACACTTCCGAAAAATCAATACAACGCACACCCGGAACAATATATAAAGCTAAACGAACCGTTCACTGGGCACTTATCTGTACGAAAATCCCTATTGTTTTACCTGTTTTTACAAGGAAATAAAATGTGAAAAAAATATTTCTACATCCCATGGCCTTTCCCAACCATTTAAATTTTTCTCTTACAGGTCTAACACTTCCGAAAAACCAATACAACACCCACCTGGAACAATATATAAAGCTAAACGAACCGTTCAATGGGCACTTATCCTTACGAATATCCCTATTGATTTACCTGTTTTTACAAGGAAATAAAATGTGAAAAAAATATTTCTACATCCCATGGCCTTTCCCAACCATTTAAATTTTTCTCTTACAGGTCTAACACTTCCGAAAAACCAATACAACGCCCACCCGGAACAATATATAAAGCTAAACGAACCGTTCACTGGGTACTTATGCGTACGAAAATCCCTATTGATTTACCTGTTTTTACAAGGAAATAAAATATGAAAAAAATATTTCTACATCCCATGGCCTTTCCCAACCATTTAAATTTTTCTCTTACAGGTCTAACACTTCCGAAAAACCAATACAACGCACACCCGGAACAATATATAAAGCTGAACGAACCGTTCACTGGGCACTTATCTGTACGAAAATCCCTATTGATTTACCTGTTTTTACAAGGAAATAAATGGTGAAAAAAATATTTCTTCATCCCATGGCCTTTCCCAACCATTTAAATTTTTCTCTTACAGGTCTAACACTTCCGAAAAACCAATACAACGCCCACCCGGAACAATATATAAAGCTAAACGTACCGTTTACTGGGTACTTACACGTACGAAAATCCCTATTGATTTACCTGTTTTTACAAGGAAATAAAATGTGAAAAAAATATTTCTACATCACATGGCCTTTCCCAACCATTTAAATTTTTGTCTTACATGTCTAACACTTCCGAAAAACCAATACAACGCCCACCCGGAACAATATATAAAGCTGAACGAACCGTTCACTGGGCACTTATCTGTACGAAAATCCCTATTGATTTACCTGTTTTTACAAGGAAATAAATGGTGAAAAAAATATTTCTACATCCCATGGCCTTTCCCAACCATTTAAATTTTTCTCTTACAGGTCTAACACTTCCGAAAAACCAATACAACGCCCACCCGGAACAATATATAAAGCTAAACGTACCGTTTACTGGGTACTTACACGTACGAAAATCCCTATTGATTTACCTGTTTTTACAAGGAAATAAAATGTGAAAAAAATATTTCTACATCCCATGGCCTTTCCCAACCATTTAAATTTTTGTCTTACATGTCTAACACTTACGAAAAACCAATACAACGCCCACCCGGAACAATATATAAAGCTAAACGAACCGTTCACTGGGTACTTATGCGTACGAAAATCCCTATTGATTTACCTGTTTTTACAAGGAAATAAAATATGAAAATAATATTTCTACATCCCATGGCCTTTCCCAACCATTTAAATTTTTCTCTTACAGGTCTAACACTTCCGAAAAATCAATACAACGCCCACCCGGAACAATATATAAAGCTAAACGTACCGTTTACTGGGTACTTACACGTACGAAAATCCCTATTGATTTACCTGTTTTTACAAGGAAATAAAATGTGAAAAAAATATTTCTACATCACATGGCCTTTCCCAACCATTTAAATTTTTGTCTTACATGTCTAACACTTCCGAAAAACCAATACAACGCCCACCCGGAACAATATATAAAGCTGAACGAACCGTTCACTGGGCACTTATCTGTACGAAAATCCCTATTGATTTACCTGTTTTTACAAGGAAATAAATGGTGAAAAAAATATTTCTACATCCCATGGCCTTTCCCAACCATTTAAATTTTTCTCTTACAGGTCTAACACTTCCGAAAAACCAATACAACGCCCACCCGGAACAATATATAAAGCTAAACGTACCGTTTACTGGGTACTTACACGTACGAAAATCCCTATTGATTTACCTGTTTTTACAAGGAAATAAAATGTGAAAAAAATATTTCTACATCCCATGGCCTTTCCCAACCATTTAAATTTTTGTCTTACATGTCTAACACTTACGAAAAACCAATACAACGCCCACCCGGAACAATATATAAAGCTAAACGAACCGTTCACTGGGTACTTATGCGTACGAAAATCCCTATTGATTTACCTGTTTTTACAAGGAAATAAAATATGAAAATAATATTTCTACATCCCATGGCCTTTCCCAACCATTTAAATTTTTCTCTTACAGGTCTAACACTTCCGAAAAATCAATACAACGCACACCCGGAACAATATATAAAGCTAAACGAACCGTTCACTGGGCACTTATCCTTACGAAAATCCCTATTGTTTTACCTGTTTTTACAAGGAAATAAAATGTGAAAAAAATATTTCTACATCCCATGGCCTTTCCCAACCATTTAAATTTTTCTCTTACAGGTCTAACACTTCTGAAAAACCAATACAACGCCCACCCGGAACAATATATAAAGCTAAACGTACCGTTTACTGGGTACTTACACGTACGAAAATCCCTATTGATTTACCTGTTTTTACAAGGAAATAAAATGTGGAAAAAATATTTCTACATCCCATGGCCATTCCCAACCATTTAAATTTTTCTCTTACAAGTCTAACACTTCCGAAAAACCAATACAACGCCCACCCGGAACAATATATAAAGCTAAACGAACCGTTCACTGGGTACTTATGCGTACGAAAATCCCTATTGATTTACCTGTTTTTACAAGGAAATAAAATATGAAAAAAATATTTCTACATCCCATGGCCTTTCCCAACCATTTAAATTTTTCTCTTACAGGTCTAACACTTCCGAAAAACCAATACAACGCACACCCGGAACAATATATAAAGCTGAACGAACCGTTCACTGGGCACTTATCTGTACGAAAATCCCTATTGATTTACCTGTTTTTACAAGGAAATAAATGGTGAAAAAAATATTTCTACATCCCATGGCCTTTCCCAACCATTTAAATTTTTCTCTTACAGGTCTAACACTTCCGAAAAACCAATACAACGCCCACCCGGAACAATATATAAAGCTAAACGTACCGTTTACTGGGTACTTACACGTACGAAAATCCCTATTGATTTACCTGTTTTTACAAGGAAATAAAATGTGAAAAAAATATTTCTACATCCCATGGCCTTTCCCAACCATTTAAATTTTTGTCTTACATGTCTAACACTTCCGAAAAACCAATACAACGCCCACCCGGAACAATATATAAAGCTGAACGAACCGTTCACTGGGCACTTATCTGTACGAAAATCCCTATTGATTTACCTGTTTTTACAAGGAAATAAATGGTGAAAAAAATATTTCTACATCCCATGGCCTTTCCCAACCATTTAAATTTTTCTCTTACAGGTCTAACACTTCCGAAAAACCAATACAACGCCCACCCGGAACAATATATAAAGCTAAACGTACCGTTTACTGGGTACTTACACGTACGAAAATCCCTATTGATTTACCTGTTTTTACAAGGAAATAAAATGTGAAAAAAATATTTCTACATCCCATGGCCTTTCCCAACCATTTAAATTTTTGTCTTACATGTCTAACACTTACGAAAAACCAATACAACGCCCACCCGGAACAATATATAAAGCTAAACGAACCGTTCACTGGGTACTTATGCGTACGAAAATCCCTATTGATTTACCTGTTTTTACAAGGAAATAAAATATGAAAATAATATTTCTACATCCCATGGCCTTTCCCAACCATTTAAATTTTTCTCTTACAGGTCTAACACTTCCGAAAAATCAATACAACGCACACCCGGAACAATATATAAAGCTAAACGAACCGTTCACTGGGCACTTATCTGTACGAAAATCCCTATTGTTTTACCTGTTTTTACAAGGAAATAAAATGTGAAAAAAATATTTCTACATCCCATGGCCTTTCCCAACCATTTAAATTTTTCTCTTACAGGTCTAACACTTCCGAAAAACCAATACAACGCCCACCCGGAACAATATATAAAGCTAAACGTACCGTTTACTGGGTACTTACACGTACGAAAATCCCTATTGATTTACCTGTTTTTACAAGGAAATAAAATGTGGAAAAAATATTTCTACATCCCATGGCCATTCCCAACCATTTAAATTTTTCTCTTACAAGTCTAACACTTCCGAAAAACCAATACAACGCCCACCCGGAACAATATATAAAGCTAAACGAACCGTTCACTGGGCACTTATCTGTACGAAAATCCCTATTGATTTACCTGTTTTTACAAGGAAATAAAATGTGAAAAAAATATTTCTACATCCCATGGCCTTTCCCAACCATTTAAATTTTTCTCTAACAGGTCTAACACTTCTGAAAAACCAATACAACGCCCACCCGGAACAATATATATAGCTAATCGAACCGTTCACTGGGCACTTATCCGTACGAAAATCCCTATTGATTTACTTTTTTTTACAAGGAAATAAAATGTGAAAAAAAATATTTCTACATCCCATGGCCTTTCTCAACCATTTAAATTTTTGTCTTACATGTCTAACACTTCCGAAAAACCAATACAACGCCCACCCGGAACAATATATAAAGCTAAACGAACCGTTCACTGGGTACTTATGCGTACGAAAATCCCTATTGATTTACCTGTTTTTACACGGAAATAAAATATGAAAAAAATATTTCTACATCCCATGGCCCTTCCCAACCATTTAATTTTTTCTCTTACAGGTCTAACACTTCTGAAAAACCAATACAACGCCCACCCGGAACAATATATAAAGCTAAACGAACCGTTCACTGGGCACTTATCCGTACGAAAATCCCTATTGTTTTACCTGTTTTTACAAGGAAATAAAATGTGAAAAAAATATTTCTACATCCCATGGCCTTTCCCAACCATTTAAATTTTTCTCTTACAGGTCTAACACTTCCGAAAAACCAATACAACACCCACCTGGAACAATATATAAAGCTAAACGAACCGTTCAATGGGCACTTATCCTTACGAAAATCCCTATTGATTTACCTGTTTTTACAAGGAAATAAAATGTGAAAAAAATATTTCTACATCCCATGGCCTTTCCCAACCATTTAAATTTTTCTCTTACAGGTCTAACACTTCCGAAAAACCAATACAACGCCCACCCGGAACAATATATAAAGCTAAACGTACCGTTTACTGGGTACTTACACGTACGAAAATCCCTATTGATTTACCTGTTTTTACAAGGAAATAAAATGTGGAAAAAATATTTCTACATCCCATGGCCTTTCCCAACCATTTAAATTTTTCTCTTACAGGTCTAACAATTCCGAAAAACCAATACAACGCACACCCGGAACAATATATAAAGCTAAACGAACCGTTCACTGGGCACTTATCTGTACGAAAATCCCTATTGATTTACCTGTTTTTACAAGGAAATAAAATGTGAAAAAAATATTTCTACATCCCATGGCCTTTCCCAACCATTTAAATTTTTCTCTAACAGGTCTAACACTTCCGAAAAAACAATACAACGACCACCCGGAACAATATATAAAGCTAAACGAACCGTTCACTGGGCACTTATGCGTACGAAAATCCCTATTGATTTACCTGTTTTTACACGGAAATAAAATATGAAAAAAATATTTCTACATCCCATGGCCTTTCCCAACCATTTAATTTTTTCTCTTACAGGTCTAACACTTCTGAAAAACCAATACAACGCCCACCCGGAACAATATATAAAGCTAAACGAACCGTTCACTGGGCACTTATCCGTACGAAAATCCCTATTGTTTTACCTGTTTTTACAAGGAAATAAAATGTGAAAAAAATATTTCTACATCCCATGGCCTTTCCCAACCATTTAAATTTTTCTCTTACAGGTCTAACACTTCCGAAAAACCAATACAACACCCACCTGGAACAATATATAAAGCTAAACGAACCGTTCAATGGGCACTTATCCTTACGAAAATCCCTATTGATTTACCTGTTTTTACAAGGAAATAAAATGTGAAAAAAATATTTCTACATCCCATGGCCTTTCCCAACCATTTAAATTTTTCTCTTACAGGTCTAACACTTCCGAAAAACCAATACAACGCCCACCCGGAACAATATATAAAACTAAATGTACAGTTTACTGGGTACTTACACGTACGAAAATCCCTATTGATTTACCTGTTTTAACAAGGAAATAAAATGTGGAAAAAATATTTCTACATCCCATGGCCTTTCCCAACCATTTAAATTTTTCTCTTACAGGTCTAACACTTCCGAAAAACCAATACAACGCCCACCTGGAACAATATATAAAGCTAAACGTACCGTTTACTGGGTACTTACACGTACGAAAATCCCTATTGATTTACCTGTTTTTACAAGGAAATAAAATGTGAAAAAAATATTTCTACATCCCATGGCCTTTCCCAACCATTTAAATTTTTTCCTTACAGGTCTAACACTTCCGAAAAACCAATACAACGCCCACCCGGAACAATATATAAAGCTAAACGAACCGTTCACTGGGCACTTATGCGTACGAAAATCCCTATTGATTTACCTGTTTTTACACGGAAATAAAATATGAAAAAAATATTTCTACATCCCATGGCCTTTCCCAACCATTTAATTTTTTCTCTTACAGGTCTAACACTTCCGAAAAACCAATACAACGCCCACCCGGAACAATATATAAAGCTAAACGAACTGTTCACTGGGCACTTATGCGTACGAAAATCCCTATTGATTTACCTGTTTTTACACGGAAATAAAATATGAAAAAAATATTTCTACATCCCATGGCCTTTCCCAACCATTTAATTTTTTCTCTTACAGGTCTAACACTTCTGAAAAACCAATACAACGCCCACCCGGAACAATATATAAAGCTAAACGAACCGTTCACTGGGCACTTATCCGTACGAAAATCCCTATTGTTTTACCTCTTTTTACAAGGAAATAAAATGTGAAAAAAATATTTCTACATCCCATGGCCTTTCCCAACCATTTAAATTTTTCTCTTACAGGTCTAACACTTCCGAAAAACCAATACAACACCCACCTGGAACAATATATAAAGCTAAACGAACCGTTCAATGGGCACTTATCCTTACGAAAATCCCTATTGATTTACCTGTTTTTACAAGGAAATAAAATGTGAAAAAAATATTTCTACATCCCATGGCCTTTCCCAACCATTTAAATTTTTCTCTTACAGGTCTAACACTTCCGAAAA
Source organism: Paroedura picta (assembly GCF_049243985.1). Classification (NCBI taxonomy): domain Eukaryota; kingdom Metazoa; phylum Chordata; class Lepidosauria; order Squamata; family Gekkonidae; genus Paroedura; species Paroedura picta. Next base: position 20,298,096 of record NC_135372.1, read on the forward strand.
ACCAATACAACACCCACCTGGAACAATATATAAAGCTAAACGAACCGTTCAATGGGCACTTATCCTTACAAAAATCCCTATTGATTTACCTGTTTTTACAAGGAAATAAAATGTGAAAAAAATATTTCTACATCCCATGGCCTTTCCCAACCATTTAAATTTTTCTCTTACAGGTCTAACACTTCCGAAAAACCAATACAACACCCACCTGGAACAATATATAAAGCTAAACGAACCGTTCAATGGGCACTTATCCTTACGAAAATCCCTATTGATTTACCTGTTTTTACAAGGAAATAAAATGTGAAAAAAATATTTCTACATCCCATGGCCTTTCCCAACCATTTAAATTTTTCTCTTACAGGTCTAACACTTCTGAAAAACCAATACAACGCCCACCCGGAACAATATATAAAGCTAAACGTACCGTTTACTAGGTACTTACACGTACGAAAATCCCTATTGAGTTACCTGTTTTTACAAGGAAATAAAATGTGGAAAAAATATTTCTACATCCCATGGCATTTCCCAACCATTTAAATTTTTCTCTTACAGGTCTAACACTTCCGAAAAACCAATACAACACCCACCTGGAACAATATATAAAGCTAAACGAACCGTTCAATGGGCACTTATCCTTACAAAAATCCCTATTGATTTACCTGTTTTTACAAGGAAATAAAATGTGAAAAAAATATTTCTACATCCCATGGCCTTTCCCAACCATTTAAATTTTTCTCTTACAGGTCTAACACTTCCGAAAAACCAATACAACACCCACCTGGAACAATATATAAAGCTAAACGAACCGTTCAATGGGCACTTATCCTTACGAAAATCCCTATTGATTTACCTGTTTTTACAAGGAAATAAAATGTGAAAAAAATATTTCTACATCCCATGGCCTTTCCCAACCATTTAAATTTTTCTCTTACAGGTCTAACACTTCTGAAAAACCAATACAACGCCCACCCGGAACAATATATAAAACTAAACGTACAGTTTACTGGGTACTTACACGTACGAAAATCCCTATTGATTTACCTGTTTTTACAAGGAAATAAAATGTGAAAAAAATATTTCTACATCCCATGGCCTTTCCCAACCATTTAAATTTTTTCCTTACAGGTCTAACACTTCCGAAAAACCAATACAACGCCCACCCGGAACAATATATAAAGCTAAACGAACCGTTCACTGGGCACTTATGCGTACGAAAATCCCTATTGATTTACCTGTTTTTACACGGAAATAAAATATGAAAAAAATATTTCTACATCCCATGGCCTTTCCCAACCATTTAATTTTTTCTCTTACAGGTCTAACACTTCCGAAAAACCAATACAACGCCCACCCGGAACAATATATAAAGCTAAACGAACTGTTCACTGGGCACTTATGCGTACGAAAATCCCTATTGATTTACCTGTTTTTACACGGAAATAAAATATGAAAAAAATATTTCTACATCCCATGGCCTTTCCCAACCATTTAATTTTTTCTCTTACAGGTCTAACACTTCCGAAAAACCAATACAACACCCACCTGGAACAATATATAAAGCTAAACGAACCGTTCAATGGGCACTTATCCTTACGAAAATCCCTATTGATTTACCTGTTTTTACAAGGAAATAAAATGTGAAAAAAATATTTCTACATCCCATGGCCTTTCCCAACCATTTAAATTTTTCTCTTACAGGTCTAACACTTCCGAAAAACCAATACAACACCCACCTGGAACAATATATAAAGCTAAACGAACCGTTCAATGGGCACTTATCCTTACAAAAATCCCTATTGATTTACCTGTTTTTACAAGGAAATAAAATGTGAAAAAAATATTTCTACATCCCATGGCCTTTCCCAACCATTTAAATTTTTCTCTTACAGGTCTAACACTTCCGAAAAACCAATACAACACCCACCTGGAACAATATATAAAGCTAAACGAACCGTTCAATGGGCACTTATCCTTACGAAAATCCCTATTGATTTACCTGTTTTTACAAGGAAATAAAATGTGAAAAAAATATTTCTACATCCCATGGCCTTTCCCAACCATTTAAATTTTTCTCTTACAGGTCTAACACTTCCGAAAAACCAATACAACACCCACCTGGAACAATATATAAAGCTAAACGAACCGTTCAATGGGCACTTATCCTTACAAAAATCCCTATTGATTTACCTGTTTTTACAAGGAAATAAAATGTGAAAAAAATATTTCTACATCCCATGGCCTTTCCCAACCATTTAAATTTTTCTCTTACAGGTCTAACACTTCTGAAAAACCAATACAACGCCCACCCGGAACAATATATAAAGCTAAACGTACCGTTTACTAGGTACTTACACGTACGAAAATCCCTATTGAGTTACCTGTTTTTACAAGGAAATAAAATGTGGAAAAAATATTTCTACATCCCATGGCATTTCCCAACCATTTAAATTTTTCTCTTACAGGTCTAACACTTCCGAAAAACCAATACAACACCCACCTGGAACAATATATAAAGCTAAACGAACCGTTCAATGGGCACTTATCCTTACAAAAATCCCTATTGATTTACCTGTTTTTACAAGGAAATAAAATGTGAAAAAAATATTTCTACATCCCATGGCCTTTCCCAACCATTTAAATTTTTCTCTTACAGGTCTAACACTTCCGAAAAACCAATACAACACCCACCTGGAACTATATATAAAGCTAAACGAACCGTTCAATGGGCACTTATCCTTACGAAAATCCCTATTGATTTACCTGTTTTTACAAGGAAATAAAATGTGAAAAAAATATTTCTACATCCCATGGCCTTTCCCAACCATTTAAATTTTTCTCTTACAGGTCTAACACTTCTGAAAAACCAATACAACGCCCACCCGGAACAATATATAAAACTAAACGTACAGTTTACTGGGTACTTACACGTACGAAAATCCCTATTGATTTACCTGTTTTTACAAGGAAATAAAATGTGGAAAAAATATTTCTACATCCCATGGCCATTCCCAACCATTTAAATTTTTCTCTTACAGGTCTAACACTTCCGAAAAACCAATACAACGCACACCCGGAACAATATATAAAGCTAAACGAACCGTTCACTGGGCTCTTATCTGTACGAAAATCCCTATTGATTTACCTGTTTTTACAAGGAAATAAAATGTGAAAAAAATATTTCTACATCCCATGGCCTTTCCCAACCATTTAAATTTTTCTCTTACAGGTCTAACACTTCCGAAAAACCAATACAACGCCCACCCGGAACAATATATAAAGCTAAACGTACCGTTTACTAGGTACTTACACGTACGAAAATCCCTATTGATTTACCTGTTTTTACAAGGAAATAAAATGTGGAAAAAATATTTCTACATCCCATGGCATTTCCCAACCATTTAAATTTTTCTCTTACAGGTCTAACACTTCCGAAAAACCAATACAACACCCACCTGGAACAATATATAAAGCTAAACGAACCGTTCAATGGGCACTTATCCTTACAAAAATCCCTATTGATTTACCTGTTTTTACAAGGAAATAAAATGTGAAAAAAATATTTCTACATCCCATGGCCTTTCCCAACCATTTAAATTTTTCTCTTACAGGTCTAACACTTCCGAAAAACCAATACAACGCCCACCCGGAACATAATATAAAGCTAAACGTACCGTTTACTGGGTACTTACATATACGAAAATCCCTATTGATTTACCTGTATTTACAAGGAAATAAAATGTGGAAAAAATATTTCTACATCCCATGGCATTTCCCAACCATTTAAATTTTTCTCTTACAGGTCTAACACTTCCGAAAAACCAATACAACACCCACCTGGAACAATATATAAAGCTAAACGAACCGTTCAATGGGCACGTATCCTTACGAAAATCCCTATTGATTTACCTGTTTTTACAAGGAAATAAAATGTGGAAAAAATATTTCTACATACCATGGCCTTTCCCAACCATTTAAATTTTTCTCTTACAGGTCTAACACTTCCGAAAAACCAATACAACGCACACCCGGAACAATATATAAAGCTAAACGAACCGTTCACTGGGCTCTTATCTGTACGAAAATCCCTATTGATTTACCTGTTTTTACAAGGAAATAAAATGTGAAAAAAATATTTCTACATCCCATGGCCTTTCCCAACCATTTAAATTTTTCTCTTACAGGTCTAACACTTCCGAAAAACCAATACAATGCCCACCCGGAACAATATATAAAGCTAAACGTACCGTTTACTAGGTACTTACACGTACGAAAATCCCTATTGATTTACCTGTTTTTACAAGGAAATAAAATGTGGAAAAAATATTTCTACATCCCATGGCATTTCCCAACCATTTAAATTTTTCTCTTACAGGTCTAACACTTCCGAAAAACCAATACAACACCCACCTGGAACAATATATAAAGCTAAACGAACCGTTCAATGGGCACTTATCCTTACAAAAATCCCTATTGATTTACCTGTTTTTACAAGGAAATAAAATGTGAAAAAAATATTTCTACATCCCATGGCCTTTCCCAACCATTTAAATTTTTCTCTTACAGGTCTAACACTTCCGAAAAACCAATACAACGCCCACCCGGAACAATATATATAGCTAAACGTACCGTTTACTGGGTACTTACATGTACGAAAATCCCTATTGATTTACCTGTTTTTACAAGGAAATAAAATGTGGAAAAAATATTTCTACATCCCATGGCATTTCCCAACCATTTAAATTTTTCTCTTACAGGTCTAACACTTCCGAAAAACCAATACAACACCCACCTGGAACAATATATAAAGCTAAACGAACCGTTCAATGGGCACGTATCCTTACGAAAATCCCTATTGATTTACCTGTTTTTACAAGGAAATAAAATGTGAAAAAAATATTTCTACATTCCATGGCCTTTCCCAACCATTTAAATTTTTCTCTTACAGGTCTAACACTTCTGAAAAACCAATACAACGCCCACCCGGAACAATATATAAAGCTAAACGTACCGTTTACTGGGTACTTACACGTACGAAAATCCCTATTGATTTACCTGTTTTTACAAGGAAATACAATGTGGAAAAAATATTTCTACATCCCATGGCCTTTCCCAACCATTTAAATTTTTCTCTTACAGGTCTAACACTTCCGAAAAACCAATACAACGCCCACCCGGAACAATATATAAAGCTAAACGTACCGTTTACTGGGTACTTACACGTACGAAAATCCCTATTGATTTACCTGTTTTTACAAGGAAATAAAATGTGAAAAAAATATTTCTACATCCCATGGCCTTTCCCAACCATTTAAATTTTTGTCTTACATGTCTAACACTTCCGAAAAACCAATACAACGCCCACCCGGAACAATATATAAAGCTAAACGAACCGTTTACTGGGTACTTACACGTACGAAAATCCCTATTGATTTACCTGTTTTTACACGGAAATAAAATATGAAAAAAATATTTCTACATCCCATGGCCTTTCCCAACCATTTAAATTTTTCTCTTACAGGTCTAACACGTCTGAAAAACCAATACAACGCCCACCCGGAACAATATATAAAGCTAAACGAACCGATCACTGGGCACTTATCCGTACGAAAATCCCTATTGTTTTACCTGTTTTTACAAGGAAATAAAATGTGGAAAAAATATTTCTACATCCCATGGCCTTTCCCAACCATTTAAATTTTTCTCTTACAGGTCTAACACTTCCGAAAAACCTATACAACGCCCACCCGGAACAATATATAAAGCTAAACGAACCGTTCACTGGGTACTTATCCTTACGAAAATCCCTATTGATTTACCTGATTTTACAAGGAAATAAAATGTGAAAAAAATATTTCTACATCCCATGGCCTTTCCCAACCATTTAAATTTTTCTCTTACAGGTCTAACACTTCCGAAAAACCAATACAACGACCACCCGGAACAATATCTCAAGCTAAATGAACCGTTCACTGGGTACTTATCCGTAAGAAAATCCCTATTGATTTACCTGTTTTTACAAGGAAATAAAATGTGGAAAAAATATTTCTACATCCCATGGCCTTTCCCAACCATTTAAATTTTTCTCTTACAGGTCTAACACTTCCGAAAAACCAATACAACGCACACCCGGAACAATATATAAAGCTAAACGAACAGTTCACTGGGCTCTTATCTGTACGAAAATCCCTATTGATTTACCTGTTTTTACAAGGAAATAAAATGTGAAAAAAATATTTCTACATCCCATGGCCTTTCCCAACCATTTAAATTTTTCTCTTACAGGTCTAACACTTCCGAAAAAAAAATACAACGCCCACCCGGAACAATATATAAAGCTAAACGTACCGTTTACTGGGTACTTACACGTACGAAAATCCCTATTGATTTACCTGTTTTTACAAGGAAATAAAATGTGGAAAAAATATTTCTACATCCCATGGCATTTCCCAACCATTTAAATTTTTCTCTTACAGGTCTAACACTTCCGAAAAACCAATACAACACCCACCTGGAACAATATATAAAGCTAAACGAACCGTTCAATGGGCACTTATCCTTACGAAAATCCCTATTGATTTACCTGTTTTTACAAGGAAATAAAATGTGAAAAAAATATTTCTACATCCCATGGCCTTTCCCAACCATTTAAATTTTTCTCTTACAGGTCTAACACTTCCGAAAAACCAATACAACGCCCACCCGGAACAATATATAAAGCTAAACGTACCGTTTACTGGGTACTTACACGTACGAAAATCCCTATTGATTTACCTGTATTTACAAGGAAATAAAATGTGGAAATAATATTTCTACATCCCATGGCATTTCCCAACCATTTAAATTTTTCTCTTACAAGTCTAACACTTCCGAAAAACCAATACAACACCCACCTGGAACAATATATAAAGCTAAACGAACCGTTCAATGGGCACTTATCCTTACGAAAATCCCTATTGATTTACCTGTTTTTACAAGGAAATAAAATGTGAAAAAAATATTTCTACATCCCATGGCCTTTCCCAACCATTTAAATTTTTCTCTTACAGGTCTAACACTTCCGAAAAACCAATACAACGCACACCCGGAACAATATATAAAGCTAAACGAACCGTTCACTGGGCACTTATCTGTACGAAAATCCCTATTGATTTACCTGTTTTTACAAGGAAATAAAATGTGAAAAAAATATTTCTACATCCCATGGCCTTTCCCAACCATTTAAATTTTTCTCTTACAGGTCTAACACTTCCGAAAAACCAATACAACGCCCACCCGGAACAATATATAAAGCTAAACGAACCGTTCACTGGGCACTTATGCGTACGAAAATCCCTATTGATTTACCTGTTTTTACACGGAAATAAAATATGAAAAAAATATTTCTACATCCCATGGCCTTTCCCAACCATTTAAATTTTTCTCTTACAGGTCTAACACTTCCGAAAAACCAATACAACGCCAACCCGGAACAATATATAAAACTAAACGTACAGTTTACTGGGTACTTACACGTACGAAAATCCCTATTGATTTACCTGTTTTTACAAGGAAATAAAATGTGAAAAAAATATTTCTACATCCCATGGCCTTTCCCAAACATTTAAATTTTTCTCTTACAGGTCTAACACTTCCGAAAAACCAATACAACGCCCACCCGGAACAATATATAAAGCTAAACGTACCGTTTACTGGGTACTTACACGTACGAAAATCCCTATTGATTTACCTGTTTTTACAAGGAAATAAAATGTGGAAAAAATATTTCTACATCCCATGGCCTTTCCCAACCATTTAAATTTTTCTCTTACAGGTCTAACACTTCCGAAAAACCAATACAACGCCCACCCGGAACAATATATAAAGCTAAACGAACCGTTCACTGGGCACTTATCTGTACGAAAATCCCTATTGATTTACCTGTTTTTACAAGGAAATAAAATGTGAAAAAAATATTTCTACATCCCATGGCCTTTCCCAACCATTTAAATTTTTCTCTTACAGGTCTAACACTTCCGAAAAACCAATACAACGCCCACCCGGAACAATATATAAAGCTGAACGAACCATTCACTGGGCACTTATGCGTACGAAAATCCTTATTGATTTACCTGTTTTTACACGGAAATAAAATATGAAAAAAATATTTCTACATCCCATGGCCTTTCCCAACCATTTAATTTTTTCTCTTACAGGTCTAACACTTCTGAAAAACCAATACAACGCCCACCCGGAACAATATATAAAGCTAAACGAACCGTTCACTGGGCACTTATCCGTACGAAAATCCCTATTGTTTTACCTGTTTTTACAAGGAAATAAAATGTGAAAAAAATATTTCTACATCCCATGGCCTTTCCCAACCATTTAAATTTTTCTCTTACAGGTCTAACACTTCCGAAAAACCAATACAACACCCACCCGGAACATTATATAAAGCTAAACGAACCGTTCAATGGGCACTTATCCTTACGAAAATCCCTATTGATTTACCTGTTTTTACAAGGAAATAAAATGTGAAAAAAATATTTCTACATCCCATGGCCTTTCCCAACCATTTAAATTTTTCTCTTACAGGTCTAACACTTCCGAAAAACCAATACAACGCCCACCCGGAACAATATATAAAGCTAAACGTACCGTTTACTGGGTACTTACACGTACGAAAATCCCTATTGATTTACCTGTTTTTACAAGGAAATAAAATGTGAAAAAAATATTTCTACATCCCATGGCCTTTCCCAACCATTTAAATTTTTCTCTAACAGGTCTAACACTTCCGAAAAACCAATACATCGCCCACCCGGAACAATATATAAAGCTAAACTAACCGTTCACTGGGCACTTATGCGTACGAAAATCCCTATTGATTTACCTGTTTTTACACGGAAATAAAATATGAAAAAAATATTTCTACATCCCATGGCCGTTCCCAACCATTTAATTTTTTCTCTTACAGGTCTAACACTTCTGAAAAACCAATACAACGCCCACCCGGAACAATATATGAAGCTAAACGAACCGTTCACTGGGCACTTATCCGTACGAAAATCCCTATTGTTTTACCTGTTTTTCCAAGGAAATAAAATGTGGAAAAAATATTTCTACATCCCATGGCCTTTCCCAACCATTTAAATTTTTCTCTTACAGGTCTAACACTTCCGAAAAACCAATACAACGCACACCCGGAACAATATATAAAGCTAAACGAACCGTTCACTGGGCACTTATCTGTACGAAAATCCCTATTGATTTACCTGTTTTTACAAGGAAATAAAATGTGAAAAAAATATTTCTACATCCCATGGCCATTCCCAACCATTTAAATTTTTCTCTTACAGGTCTAACACTTCTGAAAAACCAATACAACGCCCACCCGGAACAATATATAAAGCTTAACGAACCGTTCACTGGGCACTTATCCGTACGAAAATCCCTATTGATTTACCTGTTTTTACAAGGAAATAAAATGTGAAAAAAATATTTCTACATCCCATGGCCTTTCCCAACCATTTAAATTTTTGTCTTACATGTCTAACACTTCCGAAAAACCAATACAACGCCCACCCGGAACAATATATAAAGCTAAACGAACAGTTCACTGGGCACTTATCTGTATGAAAATCCCTATTGATTTACCTGTTTTTACAAGGAAATAAAATGTGAAAAAAATATTTCTACATCCCATGGCCATTCCCAACCATTTAAAATTTTCTCTTACAGGTCTAACACTTCCGAAAAACCAATACAACGCCCACCCGGAACAATATATAAAATTAAATGAACCGTTCACTGGGTACTTATACGTACGAAAATCCCTATTGATTTACCTGTTTTTACAAGGAAATAAAATGTGAAAAAAATATTTCTACATCCCATGGCCTTTCTCAACCATTTAAATTTTTCTCTTACAGGTCTAACACTTCCGAAAAAACAATACAACGCCCACCCGGAACAATATATAAAGCTAAACGAACCGTTCACTGGGCACTTATCTGTATGAAAATCCCTATTGATTTACCTGTTTTTACAAGGAAATAAAATGTGAAAAAAATATTTCTACATCCCATGGCCTTTCCCAACCATTTAAATTTTTCTCTTACAGGTCTAACACTTCCGAAAAACCAATACAACGCACACCCGGAACAATATATAAAGCTAAACGAACCGTTCACTGGGCACTTATCTGTACGAAAATCCCTATTGATTTACCTGTTTTTACAAGGAAATAAAATGTGAAAAAAATATTTCTACATCCCATGGCCATTCCCAACCATTTAAAATTTTCTCTTACAGGTCTAACACTTCCGAAAAACCAATACAACGCCCACCCGGAACAATATATAAAATTAAATGAACCGTTCACTGGGTACTTATACGTACGAAAATCCCTATTGATTTACCTGTTTTTACAAGGAAATAAAATGTGAAAAAAATATTTCTACATCCCATGGCCTTTCTCAACCATTTAAATTTTTCTCTTACAGGTCTAACACTTCCGAAAAAACAATACAACGCCCACCCGGAACAATATATAAAGCTAAACGAACCGTTCACTGGGCACTTATCTGTATGAAAATCCCTATTGATTTACCTGTTTTTACAAGGAAATAAAATGTGAAAAAAATATTTCTACATCCCATGGCCATTCCCAACCATTTAAAATTTTCTCTTACAGGTCTAACACTTCCGAAAAACCAATACAACGCCTACCCGGAACAATATATAAAGCTAAACGAACCGTTCACTGGGCACTTATCCGTACGAAAATCCCTATTGATTAACCTGTTTTTACAAGGAAATAAAATGTGAAAAAATATTTCTACATCCCATGGCCTTTCCCAACCATTTAAATTTTTCTCTTAGAGGTCTAACACTTCCGAAAAACCAATACAACGCCCACCCGGAACAATATATAAAGCTAAACGTACCGTTTACTGGGTACTTACACGTACGAAAATCCCTATTGATTTACCTGTTTTTACAAGGAAATAAAATGTGAAAAAAATATTTCTACATCCCATGGCCTTTCCCAACCATTTAAATTTTTCTCTTACAGGTCTAACACTTCGGAAAAACCAATACAACGCCTACCCGGAACAATATATAAAGCTAAACGAACCGTTCACTGGGCACTTATCCGTACGAAAATCCCTATTGATTTACCTGTTTTTACAAGGAAATAAAATGTGAAAAAAATATTTCTACATACCATGGCCTTTCCCAACCATTTAAATTTTTCTCTTACAGGTCTAACACTTCCGAAAAACCAATACAACGCACACCCGGAACAATATATAAAGCTAAACGAACCGTTCACTGGGCACTTATCTGTACGAAAATCCCTATTGATTTACCTGTTTTTACAAGGAAATAAAATGTGAAAAAAATATTTCTACATACCATGGCCTTTCCCAACCATTTAAATTTTTCTCTTAGAGGTCTAACACTTCCGAAAAACAAATACAACACCCACCCGGAACAATATATAAAGCTAAACGAACCGTTCACTGGGTACTTATCCGTAAGAAAATCCCTATTGATTTATCTGTTTTTACAAGGAAGTAAAATGTGAAAAAAATATTTCTACATCCCATGGCCTTTCCCAACCATTTAAATTTTTCTCTTACAGGTCTAACACTTCGGAAAAACCAATACAACGCCTACCCGGAACAATATATAAAGCTAAACGAACCGTTCACTGGGCACTTATCCGTACGAAAATCCCTATTGATTTACCTGTTTTTACAAGGAAATAAAATGTGAAAAAAAATATTTCTACATACCATGGCCTTTCCCAACCATTTAAATTTTTCTCTTAGAGGTCTAACACTTCCGAAAAACAAATACAACGCCCACCCGGAACAATATATAAAGCTAAACGAACCGTTCACTGGGTACTTATCCGTAAGAAAATCCCTATTGATTTATCTGTTTTTACAAGGAAGTAAAATGTGAAAAAAATATTTCTACATCCCATGGCCTTTCCCAACCATTTAAATTTTTCTCTTACAGGTCTAACACTTCCGAAAAACCAATACAACGCCCACCCGGAACAATATATAAACCTAAACGAACCGTTCACTGGGTACTTATCCGTACGAAAATCCCTATTGATTTACCTGTTTTTACAAGGAAGTAAAATGTGAAAAAAATATTTCTACATCCCATGGCCTTTCCCAACCATTTAAATTTTTCTCTTACAGGTCTAACACTTCTGAGAAACCAATATAACGCCCACCCGGAACAATATATAAAGCTGAACGAACCGTTCACTGGGTACTTATCCGTACGAAAATCCCTATTGATTTACCTGTTTTTACAAGGAAATAAAATGTGAAAAAAATATTTCTACATCCCATGGCCTTTCCCAAGCATTTAAATTTTTCTCTTTCAGGTCTAACACTTCCGAGAAACCAATATAACGCCCACCCGGAACAATATATAAAGCTAAACTAACCGTTCACTGGGTACTTATCCGTACGAAAATCCCTATTGATTTACCTGTTTTTACAAGGAAATAAAATGTGAAAAAAATATTTCTACATCCCATGGCCTTTCCCAACCATTTAAATTTTTCTCTTACAGGTCTAACACTTCCGAGAAACCAATATAACGCCCACCCGGAACAATATATAAAGCTAAACGAACCGTTCACTCGGTACTTATCCGTAAGAAAATCCCTATTGATTTATCTGTTTTTACAAGGAAGTAAAATGTGAAAAAAATATTTCTACATCCCATGGCATTTCCCAACCATTTAAATATTTCTCTTACAGGTCTAACACTTCCGAAAAACCAATACAACGCACACCCGGAACAATATATAAAGCTAAACGAACCGTTCACTGGGCACTTATCTGTATGAAAATCCCTATTGATTTACCTGTTTTTACAAGGAAATAAAATGTGAAAAAAATATTTCTACATCCCATGGCCTTTCCCAACCATTTAAATTTTTCTCTTACAGGTCTAACACTTCCGAAAAACCAACACAACGCCCACCCGGAACAATATATAAAGCTAAACGTACCGTTTACTGGGTACTTACACGTACGAAAATCCCTATTGATTTACCTGTTTTTACAAGGAAATAAAATGTGAAAAAAATATTTCTACATCCCATGGCCATTCCCAACCATTTAAATTTTTCTCTTACAGGTCTAACACTTCCGAAAAACCAATACAACGCCCACCCGGAACAATATATAAAGTTAAACGAACCGTTCACTGGGCACTTATCCGTACGAAAATCCCTATTGATTTACCTGTTTTTACAAGGAAATAAAATGTGAAAAAAATATTTCTACATCCCATGGCCATTCCCAACCATTTAAATTTTTCTCTTACAGGTCTAACACTTCCGAAAAACCAATACAACGCCCACCCGGAACAATATATAAAGCTAAACGAACCGTTCACTGGGCACTCATCCGTACGAAAATCCCTATTGATTTACCTGTTTTTACAAGGAAATAAAATGTGAAAAAAATATTTCTACATCCCATGGCCTTTCCCAACCATTTAAATTTTTGTCTTAGATGTCTAACACTTCCGAAAAACCAATACAACGCCCACCCGGAACAATATATAAGGCTAAACGAACAGTTCACTGGGCACTTATCTGTACGAAAATCCCTATTGATTTACCTCTTTTTACAAGGATATAAAATGTGAAAAAATATTTCTACATCCCATGGCCATTCCCAACCAATTAAAATTTTCTCTTACATGTCTAACACTTCTGAAAAACCAATACAACGCCCACCCAGAACAATATATAAAGCTAAACGAACCGTTCACTGGGTACTTATACGTACGAAAATCCCTATTGATTTACCTGTTTTTACAAGGAAATAAAATGTGAAAAAAATATTTCTACATACCATGGCATTTCCCAACCATTTAAATTTTTCTCTTAGAGGTCTAACAATTCCGAAAAACAAATACAACACCCACCCGGAACAAAATATAAAGCTAAACGAACCGTTCACTGGGTACTTATCCGTACGAAAATCCCTATTGATTTATCGGTTTTTAAAAGGAAGTAAAATGTGAAAAAAATATTTCTACATCCCATGGCCTTTCCCAACCATTTAAATTTTTCTCTTACAGGTCTAACACTTCCGAAAAACCAATACAACGCCCACCCGGAACAATATATAAAGCTAAACGAACCGTTTACTGGGTACTTACACGTACGAAAATCCCTATTGATTTACCTGTTTTTACAAGGAAATAAAATGTGAAAAAAATATTTCTACATCCCATGGCCTTTCCCAACCATTTAAATTTTTCTCTTACAGGTCTAACATTTCTGAGAAACCAATATAACGCCCACCCGGAACAATATATAAATCTAAACGAACCGTTCACTGGGTACTTATCCGTACGAAAATCCCTATTGATTTACCTGTTTTTACAAGGAAATAAAATGTGAAAAAAATATTTCTACATCCCATGGCATTTCCCAACCATTTAAATTTTTCTCTTACAGGTCTAACACTTCCGAAAAACCAATACAACGCCCACCCGGAACAATATATAAAGCTAAACGAACCGTTCACTGGGCACTTATTCGTACGAAAATCCCTATTGATTTACCTGTTTTTACAAGGAAATAAAATGTGAAAAAAATAGTTCTACATCCAATGGCCTTTCCCAACCATTTAAATTTTTCTCTTACAGGTCTAACTTCCGAAAAACCAATACAACGCACACCCGGAACAATATATAAAGCTAAACGAACCGTTCACTGGGCACTTATCCTTACGAAAATCCCTATTAATTTACCTGTTTTTACAAGGAAATAAAATGTGAAAAAAATATTTCTACATCCCATGGCCTTTCCCAACCATTTAAATTTTTCTCTTACAGGTCTAACACTTCCGAAAAACCAATACAACGCCCACCCGGAACAACATATAAAGCTAAACGAACCGTTTACTGGGTACCTACACGTACGAAAATCCCTATTGATTTACCTGTTTTTACAAGGAAATAAAATGTGAAAAAAATATTTCTACATCCCATGGCCTTTCCCAACCATTTAAATTTTTCTCTTACAGGTCTAACACTTCTGAGAAACCAATATAACGCCCACCCGGAACAATATATAAAGCTGAACGAACCGTTCACTGGGTACTTATCCGTACGAAAATCCCTATTAATTTACCTGTTTTTACAAGGAAATAAAATGTGAAAAAAATATTTCTACATCCCATGGCCTTTCCCAACCATTTAAATTTTTCTCTTACAGGTCTAACACTTCCGAAAAACCAATACAACGCCCACCCGGAACAATATATAAGGCTAAACGAACCGTTCACTGGGTACTTATACGTACGAAAATCCCTATTGATTTACCTGTTTTTACAAGGAAATAAAATGTGAAAAAAATATTTCTACATCCCATGGCCTTTCCCAACCATTTAAATTTTTCTCTTACAGGTCTAACACTTCGGAAAAACCAATATAACGCCCACCCGGAACAACATATAAAGCTAAACGAACCGTTTACTGGGTACCTACACGTACGAAAATCCCTATTGATTTACCTGTTTTTACAAGGAAATAAAATGTGAAAAAAATATTTCTACATCCCATGGCCTTTCCCAACCATTTAAATTTTTCTCTTACAGGTCTAACACTTCTGAGAAACCAATATAACGCCCACCCGGAACAATATATAAAGCTGAACGAACCGTTCACTGGGTACTTATCCGTACGAAAATCCCTATTAATTTACCTGTTTTTACAAGGAAATAAAATGTGAAAAAAATATTTCTACATCCCATGGCCTTTCCCAACCATTTAAATTTTTCTCTTACAGGTCTAACACTTCCGAAAAACCAATACAACGCCCACCCGGAACAATATATAAAGCTAAACGAACCGTTCACTGGGCACTCATCCGTACGAAAATCCCTATTGATTTACATGTTTTTACAAGGAAATAAAATGTGAAAAAAATATTTCTACATCCCATGGCCTTTCCCAACCATTTAAATTTTTGTCTTAGATGTCTAACACTTCCGAAAAACCAATACAACGCCCACCCGGAACAATATATAAGGCTAAACGAACCGTTCACTGGGTACTTATACGTACGAAAATCCCTATTGATTTACCTGTTTTTACAAGGAAATAAAATGTGAAAAAAATATTTCTACATCCCATGGCCTTTCCCAACCATTTAAATTTTTCTCTTACAGGTCTAACACTTCCGAAAAACCAATACAACGCCCACCCGGAACAATATATAAAGCTAAACGAACCGTTCACTGGGCACTTATCCGTACGAAAATCCCTATTGATTTACCTGTTTTTACAAGGAAATAAAATGTGAAAAAAATATTTCTACATACCATGGCATTTCCCAACCATTTAAATTTTTCTCTTAGAGGTCTAACACTTCTGAAAAACAAATACAACACCCACCCGGAACAATATATAAAGCTAAACGAACCGTTCACTGGGTACTTATCCGTACGAAAATCCCTATTGATTTATCGGTTTTTAAAAGGAAGTAAAATGTGAAAAAAATATTTCTACATCCCATGGCCTTTCCCAACCATTTAAATTTTTCTCTTACAGGTCTAACACTTCCGAAAAACCAATACAACGCCCACCCGGAACAATATATAAAGCTAAACGAACCGTTTACTGGGTACTTACACGTACGAAAATCCCTATTGATTTACCTGTTTTTACAAGGAAATAAAATGTGAAAAAAATATTTCTACATCCCATGGCCTTTCCCAACCATTTAAATTTTTCTCTTACAGGTCTAACATTTCTGAGAAACCAATATAACGCCCACCCGGAACAATATATAAATCTAAACGAACCGTTCACTGGGTACTTATCCGTACGAAAATCCCTATTGATATACCTGTTCTTACAAGGAAATAAAATGTGAAAAAAATATTTCTACATCCCATGGCATTTCCCAACCATTTAAATTTTTCTCTTACAGGTCTAACACTTCCGAAAAACCAATACAACGCCCACCCGGAACAATATATAAAGCTAAACGAACCGTTCACTGGGTACTTATCCGTACGAAAATCCCTATTGATTTACCTGTTTTTACAAGGAAGTAAAATGTGAAAAAAATATTTCTACATCCCATGGCCTTTCCCAACCGTTTAAATTTTTCTCTTACAGGTCTAACACTTCCGAAAAACCAATACAACGCCCACCCGGAACAATATATAAAGCTAAACGAACCGTTCACTGGGCACTTATTCGTACGAAAATCCCTATTGATTTACCTGTTTTTACAAGGAAATAAAATGTGAAAAAATAGTTCTACATCCAATGGCCTTTCCCAACCATTTAAATTTTTCTCTTACAGGTCTAACTTCCGAAAAACCAATACAACGCACACCCGGAACAATATATAAAGCTAAACGAACCGTTCACTGGGCACTTATCCTTACGAAAATCCCTATTAATTTACCTGTTTTTACAAGGAAATAAAATGTGAAAAAAATATTTCTACATCCCATGGCCTTTCCCAACCATTTAAATTTTTCTCTTACAGGTCTAACACTTCCGAAAAACCAATACAACGCCCACCCGGAACAACATATAAAGCTAAACGAACCGTTTACTGGGTACCTACACGTACGAAAATCCCTATTGATTTACCTGTTTTTACAAGGAAATAAAATGTGAAAAAAATATTTCTACATCCCATGGCCTTTCCCAACCATTTAAATTTTTCTCTTACAGGTCTAACACTTCTGAGAAACCAATATAACGCACACCCGGAACAATATATAAAGCTGAACGAACCGTTCACTGGGTACTTATCCGTACGAAAATCCCTATTGATTTACCTATTTTTACAAGGAAATAAAATGTGAAAAAAATATTTCTACATCCCATGGCCTTTCCCAACCATTTAAATTTTTCTCTTACATGTCTAACACTTCTGAGAAACCAATATAACGCCCACCCGGAACAATATATAAAGCTAAACGAACCGTTTACTGGGTACTTACACGTACGAAAATCCCTATTGATTTACCTGTTTTTACAAGGAAATAAAATGTGAAAAAAATATTTCTACATCCCATGGCCTTTCCCAAGCATTTAAATTTTTCTCTTACAGGTCTAACACTTCCGAGAAACCAATATAACGCCCACCCGGAACAATATATAAAGCTAAACTAACCGTTCACTGGGTACTTATCCGTACGAAAATCCCTATTGATTTACCTGTTTTTACAAGGAAATAAAATGTGAAAAAAATATTTCTACATCCCATGGCCTTTCCCAACCATGTAAATTTTTCTCTTACAGGTCTAACACTTCCGAGAAACCAATATAACGCCCACCCGGAACAATATATAAAGCTAAACGAACCGTTCACTGGGTACTTATCCGTAAGAAAATCCCTATTGATTTATCTGTTTTTACAAGGAAGTAAAATGTGAAAAAAATATTTCTACATCCCATGGCATTTCCCAACCATTTAAATATTTCTCTTACAGGTCTAACACTTCTGAAAAACCAATACAACGCACACCCGGAACAATATATAAAGCTAAACGAACCGTTCACTGGGCACTTATCTGTACGAAAATCCCTATTGATTTACCTGTTTTTACAAGGAAATAAAATGTGAAAAAAATATTTCTACATCCCATGGCCTTTCCCAACCATTTAAATTTTTCTCTTACAGGTCTAACACTTCCGAAAAACCAACACAACGCCCACCCGGAACAATATATAAAGCTAAACGTACCGTTTACTGGGTACTTACACGTACGAAAATCCCTATTGATTTACCTGTTTTTACAAGGAAATAAAATGTGAAAAAAATATTTCTACATCCCATGGCCATTCCCAACCATTTAAATTTTTCTCTTACAGGTCTAACACTTCCGAAAAACCAATACAACGCCCACCCGGAACAATATATAAAGTTAAACGAACCGTTCACTGGGCACTTATCCGTACGAAAATCCCTATTGATTTACCTGTTTTTACAAGGAAATAAAATGTGAAAAAAATATTTCTACATCCCATGGCCTTTCCCAACCATTTAAATTTTTGTCTTAGATGTCTAACACTTCCGAAAAACCAATACAACGCCCACCCGGAACAATATATAAGGCTAAACAAACCGTTCACTGGGCACTTATCTGTACGAAAATCCCTATTGATTTACCTGTTTTTACAAGGATATAAAATGTGAAAAAATATTTCTACATCCCATGGCCTTTCCCAACCATTTAAATTTTTCTCTTACAGGTCTAACACTTCCGAAAAACCAATACAACGCCCACCCGGAACAATATATAAAGCTAAACGAACCGTTTACTGGGTACTTACACGTACGAAAATCCCTATTGATTTACCTGTTTTTACAAGGAAATAAAATGTGAAAAAAATATTTCTACATCCCATGGCCTTTCCCAACCATTTAAATTTTTCTCTTACAGGTCTAACACTTCCGAGAATCCAATATAACGCCCACCCGGAACAATATATAAAGCTAAACTAACCGTTCACTGGGTACTTATCCGTACGAAAATCCCTATTGATTTACCTGTTTTTACAAGGAAATAAAATGTGAAAAAAATATTTCTACATCCCATGGCCTTTCCCAACCATTTAAATTTTTCTCTTACAGGTCTAACACTTCCGAGAAACCAATATAACGCCCACCCGGAACAATATATAAAGCTAAACGAACCGTTCACTGGGTACTTATCCGTAAGAAAATCCCTATTGATTTATCTGTTTTTACAAGGAAGTAAAATGTGAAAAAAATATTTCTACATCCCATGGCATTTCCCAACCATTTAAATATTTCTCTTACAGGTCTAACACTTCCGAAAAACCAATACAATGCACACCCGGAACAATATATAAAGCTAAACGAACCGTTCACTGGGCACTTATCTGTACGAAAATCCCTATTGATTTACCTGTTTTTACAAGGAAATAAAATGTGAAAAAAATATTTCTACATCCCATGGCCTTTCCCAACCATTTAAATTTTTCTCTTACAGGTCTAACACTTCCGAAAAACCAATACAACGCCCACCCAGAACAATATATATAGCTAAACGTACCGTTTACTGGGTACTTACACGTACGAAAATCCCTATTGATTTACCTGTTTTTACAAGGAAATAAAATGTGAAAAAAATATTTCTACATCCCATGGCCATTCCCAACCATTTAAATTTTTCTCTTACAGGTCTAACACTTCCGAAAAACCAATACAACGCCCACCCGGAACAATATATAAAGCTAAACGAACCGTTCACTGGGCACTCATCCGTACGAAAATCCCTATTGATTTACCTGTTTTTACAAGGAAATAAAATGTGAAAAAAAATATTTCTACATCCCATGGCCTTTCCCAACCATTTAAATTTTTGTCTTAGATGTCTAACACTTCCGAAAAACCAATACAACGCCCACCCGGAACATTATATAAGGCTAAACGAACCGTTCACTGGGCACTTATCTGTACGAAAATCCCTATTGATTTACCTGTTTTTACAAGGATATAAAATGTGAAAAAATATTTCTACATCCCATGGCCATTCCCAACCATTTAAAATTTTCTCTTACATGTCTAACACTTCTGAAAAACCAATACAACGCCCACCCGGAACAATATATAAAGCTAAACGAACCGTTCACTGGGTACTTATACGTACGAAAATCCCTATTGATTTACCTGTTTTTACAAGGAAATAAAATGTGAAAAAAATATTTCTACATCCCATGGCCTTTCCCAACCATTTACATTTTTCTCTTACAGGTCTAACACTTCGGAAAAACCAATACAACGCCTGCCCGGAACAATATATAAAGCTAAACGAACCGTTCACTGGGCACTTATCCGTACGAAAATCCCTATTGATTTATCGGTTTTTAAAAGGAAGTAAAATGTGAAAAAAATATTTCTACATCCCATGGCCTTTCCCAACCATTTAAATTTTTCTCTTACAGGTCTAACACTTCCGAAAAACCAATACAACGCCCACCCGGAACAATATATAAAGCTAAACGAACCGTTTACTGGGTACTTACACGTACGAAAATCCCTATTGATTTACCTGTTTTTACAAGGAAATAAAATGTGAAAAAAATATTTCTACATCCCATGGCCTTTCCCAACCATTTAAATTTTTCTCTTACAGGTCTAACATTTCTGAGAAACCAATATAACGCCCACCCGGAACAATATATAAATCTAAACGAACCGTTCACTGGGTACTTATCCGTACGAAAATCCCTATTGATTTACCTGTTTTTACAAGGAAATAAAATGTGAAAAAAATATTTATACATCCCATGGCCATTCCCAACCATTTAAAATTTTCTCTTACAGGTCTAACACTTCCGAAAAACCAATACAACGCCCACCCGGAACAATATATAAAGCTAAACGAACCGTTCACTGGGTACTTATACGTACGAAAATCCCTATTGATTTACCTTTTTTTACAAGGAAATAAAATGTGGAAAAAATATTTCTACATCCCATGGCCTTTCCCAACCATTTAAATTTTTCTCTTACAGGTCTAACACTTCCGAAAAACCAATACAACGCACACCCGGAACAATATATAAAGCTAAACGAACCGTTCACTGGGCACTTATCTGTACGAAAATCCCTATTGATTTACCTGTTTTTACAAGGAAATAAAATGTGAAAAAAATATTTCTACATCCCATGGCCTTTCCCAACCATTTAAATTTTTCTCTTACAGGTCTAACACTTCCGAAAAACCAATACAACGCACACCCGGAACAATATATAAAGCTAAACGAACCGTTCACTGGGCACTTATCTGTACGAAAATCCCTATTGATTTACCTGTTTTTACAAGGAAATAAAATGTGAAAAAAATATTTCTACATCCCATGGCCTTTCCCAACCATTTAAATTTTTCTCTTACACGTCTAACACTTCCGAAAAACGAATACAACGCCCACCCGGAACAATATATAAAGCTAAACGTACCGTTTACTGGGTACTTACACGTACGAAAATCCCTATTGATTTACCTGTTTTTACAAGGAAATAAAATGTGGAAAAAATATTTCTACATCCCATGGCCTTTCCCAACCATTTAAATTTTTCTCTTAGAGGTCTAACACTTCCGAAAAACCAATACAACGCACACCCGGAACAATATATATAGCTAAACGAACCGTTCACTGGGCACTTATCTGTACGAAAATCCCTATTGATTTACCTGTTTTTACAAGGAAATAAAATGTGAAAAAAATATTTCTACATCCCATGGCCTTTCCCAACCATTTAAATTTTTCTCTTACAGGTCTAACACTTCTGAAAAACCAATACAACGCCCACCCGGAACAATATATAAAGCTAAACGAACCGTTCACTGGGCAGTTATCCGTACGAAAATCCCTATTGATTTACCTGTTTTTACAAGGAAATAAAATGTGAAAAATATATTTCTACATCCCATGGCCTTTCCCAACCATTTAAATTTTTCTCTTACAGGTCTAACACTTCCGAAAAACCAATACAACGCCCACCCGGAACAATATATAAAGCTAAACGAACCGTTCACTGGGCAGTTATCCGTACGAAAATCCCTATTGATTTACCTGTTTTTACAAGGAAATAAAATGTGAAAAAAATATTTCTACATCCCATGGCCTTTCCCAACCATTTAAATTTTTGTCTTACATGTCTAACACTTCCGAAAAACCAATACAACGCCCACCCGGAACAATATATAAAGCTAAACGAACCGTTCACTGGGCAGTTATCCGTACGAAAATCCCTATTGATTTACCTGTTTTTACAAGGAAATAAAATGTGAAAAAAATATTTCTACATCCCATGGCCTTTCCCAACCATTTAAATTTTTGTCTTACATGTCTAACACTTCCGAAAAACCAATACAACGCCCACCCGGAACAATATATAAAGCTAAACGAACCGTTCACTGGGCACTTATCTGTACGAAAATCCCTATTGATTTACCTGTTTTTACAAGGAAATAAAATGTGAAAAAAATATTTCTACATCCCATGGCCTTTCCCAACCATTTAAATTTTCTCTTACAGGTCTAACACTTCGGAAAAACCAATACAACGCCTACCCGGAACAATATATAAAGCTAAACGAACCGTTCACTGGGCACTTATCCGTACGAAAATCCCTATTGATTTACCTGTTTTTACAAGGAAATAAAATGTGAAAAAAATATTTCTACATCCCATGGCCTTTCCCAACCATTTAAATTTTTCTCTTACAGGTCTAACACTTCCGAAAAACCAATACAACGCCCACCCGGAACAATATATAAAGCTAAACGTACCATTTACTGGGTACTTACACGTACGAAAATCCCTATTGATTTACCTGTTTTTACAAGGAAATAAAATGTGAAAAAAATATTTCTACATCCCATGGCCTTTCCCAACCATTTAAATTTTCTCTTACAGGTCTAACACTTCGGAAAAACCAATACAACGCCTACCCGGAACAATATATAAAGCTAAACGAACCGTTCACTGGGCACTTATCCGTACGAAAATCCCTATTGATTTACCTGTTTTTACAAGGAAATAAAATGTGAAAAAAATATTTCTACATCCCATGGCCTTTCCCAACCATTTAAATTTTTCTCTTACAGGTCTAACACTTCCGAAAAACCAATACAACGCCCACCCGGAACAATATATAAAGCTAAACGTACCATTTACTGGGTACTTACACGTACGAAAATCCCTATTGATTTACCTGTTTTTACAAGGAAATAAAATGTGAAAAAAATATTTCTACATCCCATGGCCATTCCCAACCATTTAAATTTTTCTCTTACAGGTCTAATACTTCCGAAAAACCAATACAACGCCCACCCGGAACAATATATAAAGCTAAACGAACCGTTCACTGGGCAGTTATCCGTACGAAAATCCCTATTGATTTACCTGTTTTTACAAGGAAATAAAATGTGAAAAAAATATTTCTACATCCCATGGCCTTTCCCAACCATTTAAATTTTTGTCTTACATGTCTAACACTTCCGAAAAACCAATACAACGCCCACCCGGAACAATATATAAAGCTAAACGAACCGTTCACTGGGCACTTATCTGTACGAAAATCCCTATTGATTTACCTGTTTTTACAAGGAAATAAAATGTGAAAAAAATATTTCTACATCCCATGGCCTTTCCCAACCATTTAAATTTTTCTCTTACAGGTCTAACACTTCCGAAAAACCAATACAACGCCCACCCAGAACAATATATATAGCTAAACGTACCGTTTACTGGGTACTTACACGTACGAAAATCCCTATTGATTTACCTGTTTTTACAAGGAAATAAAATGTGAAAAAAATATTTCTACATCCCATGGCCATTCCCAACCATTTAAATTTTTCTCTTACAGGTCTAACACTTCCGAAAAACCAATACAACGCCCACCCGGAACAATATATAAAGCTAAACGAACCGTTCACTGGGCACTCATCCGTACGAAAATCCCTATTGATTTACCTGTTTTTACAAGGAAATAAAATGTGAAAAAAAATATTTCTACATCCCATGGCCTTTCCCAACCATTTAAATTTTTGTCTTAGATGTCTAACACTTCCGAAAAACCAATACAACGCCCACCCGGAACATTATATAAGGCTAAACGAACCGTTCACTGGGCACTTATCTGTACGAAAATCCCTATTGATTTACCTGTTTTTACAAGGATATAAAATGTGAAAAAATATTTCTACATCCCATGGCCATTCCCAACCATTTAAAATTTTCTCTTACATGTCTAACACTTCTGAAAAACCAATACAACGCCCACCCGGAACAATATATAAAGCTAAACGAACCGTTCACTGGGTACTTATACGTACGAAAATCCCTATTGATTTACCTGTTTTCACAAGGAAATAAAATGTGAAAAAAATATTTCTACATCCCATGGCCTTTCCCAACCATTTAAATTTTTCTCTTACAGGTCTAACACTTCGGAAAAACCAATACAACGCCTGCCCGGAACAATATATAAAGCTAAACGAACCGTTCACTGGGCACTTATCCGTACGAAAATCCCTATTGATTTATCGGTTTTTAAAAGGAAGTAAAATGTGAAAAAAATATTTCTACATCCCATGGCCTTTCCCAACCATTTAAATTTTTCTCTTACAGGTCTAACACTTCCGAAAAACCAATACAACGCCCACCCGGAACAATATATAAAGCTAAACGAACCGTTTACTGGGTACTTACACGTACGAAAATCCCTATTGATTTACCTGTTTTTACAAGGAAATAAAATGTGAAAAAAATATTTCTACATCCCATGGCCTTTCCCAACCATTTAAATTTTTCTCTTACAGGTCTAACATTTCTGAGAAACCAATATAACGCCCACCCGGAACAATATATAAATCTAAACGAACCGTTCACTGGGTACTTATCCGTACGAAAATCCCTATTGATTTACCTGTTTTTACAAGGAAATAAAATGTGAAAAAAATATTTCTACATCCCATGGCCTTTCCCAACCATTTAAATTTTTCTCTTACAGGTCTAACACTTCCGAAAAACCAATACAACGCCCACCCGGAACAATATATAAAGCTAAACGTACCATTTACTGGGTACTTACACGTACGAAAATCCCTATTGATTTACCTGTTTTTACAAGGAAATAAAATGTGAAAAAAATATTTCTACATCCCATGGCCTTTCCCAACCATTTAAATTTTCTCTTACAGGTCTAACACTTCGGAAAAACCAATACAACGCCTACCCGGAACAATATATAAAGCTAAACGAACCGTTCACTGGGCACTTATCCGTACGAAAATCCCTATTGATTTACCTGTTTTTACAAGGAAATAAAATGTGAAAAAAATATTTCTACATCCCATGGCCTTTCCCAACCATTTAAATTTTTCTCTTACAGGTCTAACACTTCCGAAAAACCAATACAACGCCCACCCGGAACAATATATAAAGCTAAACGTACCATTTACTGGGTACTTACACGTACGAAAATCCCTATTGATTTACCTGTTTTTACAAGGAAATAAAATGTGAAAAAAATATTTCTACATCCCATGGCCATTCCCAACCATTTAAATTTTTCTCTTACAGGTCTAATACTTCCGAAAAACCAATACAACGCCCACCCGGAACAATATATAAAGCTAAACGAACCGTTCACTGGGCAGTTATCCGTACGAAAATCCCTATTGATTTACCTGTTTTTACAAGGAAATAAAATGTGAAAAAAATATTTCTACATCCCATGGCCTTTCCCAACCATTTAAATTTTTGTCTTACATGTCTAACACTTCCGAAAAACCAATACAACGCCCACCCGGAACAATATATAAAGCTAAACGAACCGTTCACTGGGCACTTATCTGTACGAAAATCCCTATTGATTTACCTGTTTTTACAAGGAAATAAAATGTGAAAAAAATATTTCTACATCCCATGGCCTTTCCCAACCATTTAAATTTTTCTCTTAAAAGTCTAACACTTCCGAAAAACCAATGCAACGCACACCCGGAACAATATATAAAGCTAAACGAACCGTTCACTGGGCACTTATCTGTACGAAAATCCCTATTGATTTACCTGGTTTTACAAGGAAATAAAATGTGAAAAAAATATTTCTACATCCCATGGCCATTCCCAACCATTTAAATTTTTCTCTTACAGGTCTAACACTTCCGAAAAACCAATACAATGCACACCCGGAACAATATATAAAGCTAAACGAACCGTTCACTGGGCACTTATCTGTACGAAAATCCCTATTGATTTACCTGTTTTTACAAGGAAATAAAATGTGAAAAAAATATTTCTACATCCCATGGCCTTTCCCAACCATTTAAATTTTTCTCTTACAGGTCTAACACTTCCGAAAAACCAATACAACGCCCACCCAGAACAATATATATAGCTAAACGTACCGTTTACTGGGTACTTACACGTACGAAAATCCCTATTGATTTACCTGTTTTTACAAGGAAATAAAATGTGAAAAAAATATTTCTACATCCCATGGCCATTCCCAACCATTTAAATTTTTCTCTTACAGGTCTAACACTTCCGAAAAACCAATACAACGCCCACCCGGAACAATATATAAAGCTAAACGAACCGTTCACTGGGCACTCATCCGTACGAAAATCCCTATTGATTTACCTGTTTTTACAAGGAAATAAAATGTGAAAAAAAATATTTCTACATCCCATGGCCTTTCCCAACCATTTAAATTTTTGTCTTAGATGTCTAACACTTCCGAAAAACCAATACAACGCCCACCCGGAACATTATATAAGGCTAAACGAACCGTTCACTGGGCACTTATCTGTACGAAAATCCCTATTGATTTACCTGTTTTTACAAGGATATAAAATGTGAAAAAATATTTCTACATCCCATGGCCATTCCCAACCATTTAAAATTTTCTCTTACATGTCTAACACTTCTGAAAAACCAATACAACGCCCACCCGGAACAATATATAAAGCTAAACGAACCGTTCACTGGGTACTTATACGTACGAAAATCCCTATTGATTTACCTGTTTTCACAAGGAAATAAAATGTGAAAAAAATATTTCTACATCCCATGGCCTTTCCCAACCATTTAAATTTTTCTCTTACAGGTCTAACACTTCGGAAAAACCAATACAACGCCTGCCCGGAACAATATATAAAGCTAAACGAACCGTTCACTGGGCACTTATCCGTACGAAAATCCCTATTGATTTATCGGTTTTTAAAAGGAAGTAAAATGTGAAAAAAATATTTCTACATCCCATGGCCTTTCCCAACCATTTAAATTTTTCTCTTACAGGTCTAACACTTCCGAAAAACCAATACAACGCCCACCCGGAACAATATATAAAGCTAAACGAACCGTTTACTGGGTACTTACACGTACGAAAATCCCTATTGATTTACCTGTTTTTACAAGGAAATAAAATGTGAAAAAAATATTTCTACATCCCATGGCCTTTCCCAACCATTTAAATTTTTCTCTTACAGGTCTAACATTTCTGAGAAACCAATATAACGCCCACCCGGAACAATATATAAATCTAAACGAACCGTTCACTGGGTACTTATCCGTACGAAAATCCCTATTGATTTACCTGTTTTTACAAGGAAATAAAATGTGAAAAAAATATTTCTACATCCCATGGCATTTCCCAACCATTTAAATTTTTCTCTTACAGGTCTAACACTTCCGAAAAACCAATACAACGCCCACCCGGAACAATATATAAATCTAAACGAACCGTTCACTGGGTACTTATCCGTACGAAAATCCCTATTGATTTACCTGTTTTTACAAGGAAGTAAAATGTGAAAAAAATATTTCTACATCCCATGGCCTTTCCCAACCGTTTAAATTTTTCTCTTACAGGTCTAACACTTCCGAAAAACCAATACAACGCCCACCCGCAACAATATATAAAGCTAAACGAACCGTTCACTGGGCACTTATTCGTACGAAAATCCCTATTGATTTACCTGTTTTTACAAGGAAATAAAATGTGAAAAAAATAGTTCTACATCCAATGGCCTTTCCCAACCATTTAAATTTTTCTCTTACAGGTCTAACTTCCGAAAAACCAATACAACGCCCACCCGGAACAATATATAAAGCTAAACGTACCGTTTACTGGGTACTTACACGTACGAAAATCCCTATTGATTTACCTGTTTTTACAAGTAAATAAAATGTGGAAAAAATATTTCTACATCCCATGGCCTTTCCCAACCATTTAAATTTTTTTCTTAGAGGTCTAACACTTCCGAAAAACCAATACAACGCCCACCCGGAACAATATATAAAGCTAAACGTACCGTTTACTGGGCAGTTATCCGTACGAAAATCCCTATTGATTTACCTGTTTTTACAAGGAAATAAAATGTGAAAAAAATATTTCTACATCCCATGGCCTTTCCCAACCATTTAAATTTTTGTCTTACATGTCTAACACTTCCGAAATCCAATACAACGCCCACCCGGAACAATATATAAAGCTAAACGAACCGTTCACTGGGCAGTTATCCGTACGAAAATCCCTATTGATTTACCTGTTTTTACAAGGAAATAAAATGTGAAAAAAATATTTCTACATCCCATGGCCTTTCCCAACCATTTAAATTTTTGTCTTACATGTCTAACACTTCCGAAAAACCAATACAACGCCCACCCGGAACAATATATAAAGCTAAACGAACCGTTCACTGGGCACTTATCTGTACGAAAATCCCTATTGATTTACCTGTTTTTACAAGGAAATAAAATGTGAAAAAAATATTTCTACATCCCATGGCCTTTCCCAACCATTTAAATTTTCTCTTACAGGTCTAACACTTCGGAAAAACCAATACAACGCCTACCCGGAACAATATATAAAGCTAAACGAACCGTTCACTGGGCACTTATCCGTACGAAAATCCCTATTGATTTACCTGTTTTTACAAGGAAATAAAATGTGAAAAAAATATTTCTACATCCCATGGCCTTTCCCAACCATTTAAATTTTTCTCTTACAGGTCTAACACTTCCGAAAAACCAATACAACGCCCACCCGGAACAATATATAAAGCTAAACGTACCATTTACTGGGTACTTACACGTACGAAAATCCCTATTGATTTACCTGTTTTTACAAGGAAATAAAATGTGAAAAAAATATTTCTACATCCCATGGCCATTCCCAACCATTTAAATTTTTCTCTTACAGGTCTAATACTTCCGAAAAACCAATACAACGCCCACCCGGAACAATATATAAAGCTAAACGAACCGTTCACTGGGTAGTTACACGTACGAAAATCCCTATTGATTTACCTGTTTTTACAAGGAAATAAAATGTGAAAAAAATATTTCTACATCCCATGGCCTTTTCCAACCATTTAAATTTTTCTCTTACAGGTCTAACACTTCCGAAAAACCAATACAACGCACACCCAGAACAATATATAAAGCTAAACGAACCGTTCACTGGGCACTTATCCGTACGAAAATCCCTATTGATTTACCTGTTTTTACAAGGAAATAAAATGTGAAAAAAATATTTCTACATCCCATGGCCTTTCCCAACCATTTAAATTTTTGTCTTACATGTCTAACACTTCCGAAAAACCAATACAACGCCCACCCGGAACAATATATAAAGCTAAACGAACCGTTCACTGGGCACTTATCTGTACGAAAATCCCTATTGATTTACCTGTTTTTACAAGGAAATAAAATGTGAAAAAAATATTTCTACATCCCATGGCCATTCCCAACCATTTAAAATTTTCTCTTACAGGTCTAACACTTCCGAAAAACCAATACAACGCCCACCCGGAACAATATATAAAGCTAAACGAACCGTTCACTGGGTAATTACACGTACGAAAATCCCTATTGATTTACCTGTTTTTACAAGGAAATAAAATGTGAAAAAATATTTCTACATCCCATGGCCATTCCCAACCATTTAAAATTTTCTCTTACAGTTCTAACACTTCGGAAAAACCAATACAACGCCTACCCGGAACAATATATAAAGCTAAACGAACCGTTCACTGGGCACTTATCCGTACGAAAATCCCTATTGATTTACCTGTTTTTACAAGGAAATAAAATGTGAAAAAAATATTTCTACATACCATGGCCTTTCCCAACCATTTAAATTTTTCTCTTACAGGTCTACCACTTCCGTAAAACAAATACAACACCCACCCGGAACAATATATAAAGCTAAACGAACCGTTCACTGGATACTTATCCGTACGAAAATCCCTATTGATTTACCTGTTTTTACAAGGAAATAAAATGTGAAAAAAATATTTCTACATCCCATGGCCTTTCCCAACCATTTAAATTTTTCTCTTACAGGTCTACCACTTCCGAAAAACAAATACAACGCCCACCCGGAACAATATATAAAGCTAAACGAACCGTTCACTGGGTACTTACACGTACGAAAATCCCTATTGATTTACCTGTTTTTACAAGGAAATAAAATGTGAAAAAAATATTTCTACATACCATGGACTTTCCCAACCATTTAAATTTTTCTCTTACAGGTCTAACACTTCCGAAAAACAAATACAACACCCACCCGTAACAATATATAAAGCTAAACGAACCGTTCACTGGGTACTTATCCGTAAGAAAATCCCTATTGATTTATCTGTTTTTACAAGGAAATAAAATGTGAAAAAAATATTTCTACATCCCATGGCCTTTCCCAACCATTTAAATTTTTGTCTTACATGTCTAACACTTCCGAAAAACCAATACAACGCCCACCCGGAACAATATATAAAGCTAAACGAACCGTTCACTGGGCACTTATCTGTACGAAAATCCCTATTGATTTACCTGTTTTTACAAGGAAATAAAATGTGAAAAAAATATTTCTACATCCCATGGCCATTCCCAACCATTTAAAATTTTCTCTTACAGGTCTAACACTTCCGAAAAACCAATACAACGCCCACCCGGAACAATATATAAAGCTAAACGAACCGTTCACTGGGTAATTACACGTACGAAAATCCCTATTGATTTACCTGTTTTTACAAGGAAATAAAATGTGAAAAAATATTTCTACATCCCATGGCCATTCCCAACCATTTAAAATTTTCTCTTACAGTTCTAACACTTCGGAAAAACCAATACAACGCCTACCCGGAACAATATATAAAGCTAAACGAACCGTTCACTGGGCACTTATCCGTACGAAAATCCCTATTGATTTACCTGTTTTTACAAGGAAATAAAATGAGAAAAAAATATTTCTACATACCATGGCCTTTCCCAACCATTTAAATTTTTCTCTTACAGGTCTACCACTTCCGAAAAACAAATACAACACCCACCCGGAACAATATATAAAGCTAAACGAACCGTTCACTGGGTACTTATCCGTACGAAAATCCCTATTGATTTACCTGTTTTTACAAGGAAATAAAATGTGAAAAAAATATTTCTACATACCATGGCCTTTCCCAACCATTTAAATTTTTCTCTTAAAAGTCTAACACTTCCGAAAAACCAATGCAACGCACACCCGGAACAATATATAAAGCTAAACGAACCGTTCACTGGGTAATTACACGTACGAAAATCCCTATTGATTTACCTGTTTTTACAAGGAAATAAAATGTGAAAAAAATATTTCTACATCCCATGGCCATTCCCAACCATTTAAAATTTTCTCTTACAGGTCTAACACTTCCGAAAAACCAATACAACGCCCACCCGGAACAATATATAAAGCTAAACGAACCGTTCACTGGGTACTTACACGTACGAAAATTCCTATTGATTTACCTGTTTTTACAAGGAAATAAAATGTGAAAAAAATATTTCTACATACCATGGACTTTCCCAACCATTTAAATTTTTCTCTTACAGGTCTAACACTTCCGAAAAACAAATACAACACCCACCCGTAACAATATATAAAGCTAAACGAACCGTTCACTGGGTACTTATCCGTAAGAAAATCCCTATTGATTTATCTGTTTTTACAAGGAAATAAAATGTGAAAAAAATATTTCTACATCCCATGGCCTTTCCCAACCATTTAAATTTTTGTCTTACATGTCTAACACTTCCGAAAAACCAATACAACGCCCACCCGGAACAATATATAAAGCTAAACGAACCGTTCACTGGGCACTTATCTGTACGAAAATCCCTATTGATTTACCTGTTTTTACAAGGAAATAAAATGTGAAAAAAATATTTCTACATCCCATGGCCATTCCCAACCATTTAAAATTTTCTCTTACAGGTCTAACACTTCCGAAAAACCAATACAACGCCCACCCGGAACAATATATAAAGCTAAACGAACCGTTCACTGGGTAATTACACGTACGAAAATCCCTATTGATTTACCTGTTTTTACAAGGAAATAAAATGTGAAAAAATATTTCTACATCCCATGGCCATTCCCAACCATTTAAAATTTTCTCTTACAGTTCTAACACTTCGGAAAAACCAATACAACGCCTACCCGCAACAATATATAAAGCTAAACGAACCGTTCACTGGGCACTTATCCGTACGAAAATCCCTATTGATTTACCTGTTTTTACAAGGAAATAAAATGTGAAAAAAATATTTCTACATACCATGGCCTTTCCCAACCATTTAAATTTTTCTCTTACAGGTCTACCACTTCCGAAAAACAAATACAACACCCACCCGGAACAATATATAAAGCTAAACGAACCGTTCACTGGGTACTTATCCGTACGAAAATCCCTATTGATTTACCTGTTTTTACAAGGAAATAAAATGTGAAAAAAATATTTCTACATACCATGGCTTTTCCCAACCATTTAAATTTTTCTATTAAAAGTCTAACACTTCCGAAAAACCAATGCAACGCACACCCGGAACAATATATAAAGCTAAACGAACCGTTCACTGGGCACTTATCTGTACGAAAATCCCTATTGATTTACCTGGTTTTACAAGGAAATAAAATGTGAAAAAAATATTTCTACATCCCATGGCCATTCCCAACCATTTAAATTTTTCTCTTACAGGTCTAACACTTCCGAAAAACCAATACAACGCCCACCCGGAACAATATATAAAGCTAAACGAACCGTTCACTGGGTAATTACACGTACGAAAATCCCTATTGATTTACCTGTTTTTTCAAGGAAATAAAATGTGAAAAAAATATTTCTACATCCCATGGCCTTTCCCAACCATTTAAATTTTTCTCTTACAGGTCTACCACTTCCGAAAAACAAATACAACGCCCACCCGGAACAATATTTAAAGCTAAACGAACCGTTCACTGGGTACTTACACGTACGAAAATCCCTATTGATTTACCTGTTTTTACAAGGAAATAAAATGTGAAAAAAATATTTCTACATACCATGGACTTTCCCAACCATTTAAATTTTTCTCTTACAGGTCTAACACTTCCGAAAAACAAATACAACACCCACCCGTAACAATATATAAAGCTAAACGAACCGTTCACTGGGTACTTATCCGTAAGAAAATCCCTATTGATTTATCTGTTTTTACAAGGAAATAAAATGTGAAAAAAATATTTCTACATCCCATGGCCTTTCCCAACCATTTAAATTTTTGTCTTACATGTCTAACACTTCCGAAAAACCAATACAACGCCCACCCGGAACAATATATAAAGCTAAACGAACCGTTCACTGGGCACTTATCTGTACGAAAATCCCTATTGATTTACCTGTTTTTACAAGGAAATAAAATGTGAAAAAAATATTTCTACATCCCATGGCCATTCCCAACCATTTAAAATTTTCTCTTACAGTTCTAACACTTCGGAAAAACCAATACAACGCCTACCCGGAACAATATATAAAGCTAAACGAACCGTTCACTGGGCACTTATCCGTACGAAAATCCCTATTGATTTACCTGTTTTTACAAGGAAATAAAATGAGAAAAAAATATTTCTACATACCATGGCCTTTCCCAACCATTTAAATTTTTCTCTTACAGGTCTACCACTTCCGAAAAACAAATACAACACCCACCCGGAACAATATATAAAGCTAAACGAACCGTTCACTGGGTACTTATCCGTACGAAAATCCCTATTGATTTACCTGTTTTTACAAGGAAATAAAATGTGAAAAAAATATTTCTACATACCATGGCCTTTCCCAACCATTTAAATTTTTCTCTTAAAAGTCTAACACTTCCGAAAAACCAATGCAACGCACACCCGGAACAATATATAAAGCTAAACGAACCGTTCACTGGGTAATTACACGTACAAAAATCCCTATTGATTTACCTGTTTTTACAAGGAAATAAAATGTGAAAAAAATATTTCTACATCCCATGGCCATTCCCAACCATTTAAAATTTTCTCTTACAGGTCTAACACTTCCGAAAAACCAATACAACGCCCACCCGGAACAATATATAAAGCTAAACGAACCGTTCACTGGGTACTTACACGTACGAAAATCCCTATTGATTTACCTGTTTTTACAAGGAAATAAAATGTGAAAAAAATATTTCTACATACCATGGACTTTCCCAACCATTTAAATTTTTCTCTTACAGGTCTAACACTTCCGAAAAACAAATACAACACCCACCCGTAACAATATATAAAGCTAAACGAACCATTCACTGGGTACTTATCCGTAAGAAAATCCCTATTGATTTATCTGTTTTTACAAGGAAATAAAATGTGAAAAAAATATTTCTACATCCCATGGCCTTTCCCAACCATTTAAATTTTTGTCTTACATGTCTAACACTTCCGAAAAACCAATACAACGCCCACCCGGAACAAT
This sequence comes from Paroedura picta, assembly GCF_049243985.1. Lineage (NCBI taxonomy): Eukaryota > Metazoa > Chordata > Lepidosauria > Squamata > Gekkonidae > Paroedura > Paroedura picta. The sequence goes on from NC_135372.1 coordinate 20,333,441, forward strand.
ATATAAAGCTAAACGAACCGTTCACTGGGCACTTATCTGTACGAAAATCCCTATTGATTTACCTGTTTTTACAAGGAAATAAAATGTGAAAAAAATATTTCTACATCCCATGGCCATTCCCAACCATTTAAAATTTTCTCTTACAGGTCTAACACTTCCGAAAAACCAATACAACGCCCACCCGGAACAATATATAAAGCTAAACGAACCGTTCACTGGGTAATTACACGTACGAAAATCCCTATTGATTTACCTGTTTTTACAAGGAAATAAAATGTGAAAAAATATTTCTACATCCCATGGCCATTCCCAACCATTTAAAATTTTCTCTTACAGTTCTAACACTTCGGAAAAACCAATACAACGCCTACCCGCAACAATATATAAAGCTAAACGAACCGTTCACTGGGCACTTATCCGTACGAAAATCCCTATTGATTTACCTGTTTTTACAAGGAAATAAAATGTGAAAAAAATATTTCTACATACCATGGCCTTTCCCAACCATTTAAATTTTTCTCTTACAGGTCTACCACTTCCGAAAAACAAATACAACACCCACCCGGAACAATATATAAAGCTAAACGAACCGTTCACTGGGTACTTATCCGTACGAAAATCCCTATTGATTTACCTGTTTTTACAAGGAAATAAAATGTGAAAAAAATATTTCTACATACCATGGCTTTTCCCAACCATTTAAATTTTTCTATTAAAAGTCTAACACTTCCGAAAAACCAATGCAACGCACACCCGGAACAATATATAAAGCTAAACGAACCGTTCACTGGGCACTTATCTGTACGAAAATCCCTATTGATTTACCTGGTTTTACAAGGAAATAAAATGTGAAAAAAATATTTCTACATCCCATGGCCATTCCCAACCATTTAAATTTTTCTCTTACAGGTCTAACACTTCCGAAAAACCAATACAACGCCCACCCGGAACAATATATAAAGCTAAACGAACCGTTCACTGGGTAATTACACGTACGAAAATCCCTATTGATTTACCTGTTTTTACAAGGAAATAAAATGTGAAAAAAATATTTCTACATCCCATGGCCATTCCCAACCATTTAAAATTTTCTCTTACAGGTCTAACACTTCCGAAAAACCAATACAACGCCCACCCGGAACAATATATAAAGCTAAACGAACCGTTCACTGGGTACTTATACGTACGAAAATCCCTATTGATTTACCTGTTTTTACAAGGAAATAAAATGTGAAAAAAATATTTCTACATACCATGGACTTTCCCAACCATTTAAATTTTTCTCTTACAGGTCTAACACTTCCGAAAAACAAATACAACACCCACCCGGAACAATATATAAAGCTAAACGAACCGTTCACTGGGTACTTATCCGTAAGAAAATCCCTATTGATTTATCTGTTTTTACAAGGAAGTAAAATGTGAAAAAAATATTTCTACATCCCATGGCCGTTCCCAACCATTTAAATTTTTCTCTTACAGGTCTACCACTTCCGAAAAACCAAAACAACGCACACCCGGAACAATATATAAAGCTAAACGAACCGTTCACTGGGCACTTATCTGTACGAAAATCCCTATTGATTTACCTGTTTTTACAAGGAAATAAAATGTGAAAAAATATTTCTACATCCCATAGCCTTTCCCAACCATTTAAATTTTTCTCTTACAGGTCTAACACTTCCGAAAAACCAATACAACGCCCACCCGGAACAATATATAAAGCTAAACATACCGTTTACTGGGTACTTACACGTACGAAAATCCCTATTGATTTACCTGTTTTTACAAGGAAATAAAATGTGGAAAAAATATTTCTACATCCAATGGCCTTTCCCAACCATTTAAATTTTTCTCTTAAAAGTCTAACACTTCCGAAAAACCAATACAACGCACACCCGGAACAATATATAAAGCTAAACGAACCGTTCACTGGGCACTTATCTGTACGAAAATCCCTATTGATTTACCAGTTTTTACAAGGAAATAAAATGTGAAAAAAATATTTCTACATCCCATGGCCATTCCCAACCATTTAAATTTTTCTCTTACAGGTCTAACACTTCCGAAAAACCAATACAAGGCCCACCCGGAACAATATATAAAGCTAAACGAACCGTTCACTGGGCACTTATCCGTACGAAAATCCCTATTGATTTACCTGTTTTTACAAGGAAATAAAATGTGAAAAAAATATTTCTACATCCCATGGCCTTTCCCAACCATTTAAATTTTTGTCTTACATGTCTAACACTTCCGAAAAACCAATACAACGCCCACCCGGAACAATATATAAAGCTAAATGAACCGTTCACTGGGCACTTATCTGTACGAAAATCCCTATTGATTTACCTGTTTTTTCAAGGAAATAAAATGTGAAAAAAATATTTCTACATCCCATGGCCATTCCCAACCATATAAAATTTTGTCTTACAGGTCTAACACTTCCAAAAAACCAATACAACGCCCACCCGGAACAATATATAAAGCTAAACGAACCGTTCACTGGGTACTTATACGTACGAAAATCCCTATTGATTTACCTGTTTTTACAAGGAAATAAAATGTGAAAAAAATATTTCTACATCCCATGGCCTTTCCCAACCATTTAAATTTTTCTCTTAGAGGTGTAACACTTCGGAAAAACCAATACAACGCCTACCCGGAACAATATATAAAGCTAAACGAACCGTTCACTGGGCACTTATCCGTACGAAAATCCCTATTGATTTACCTGTTTTTACAAGGAAATAAAATGTGAAAAAAATATTTCTACATACCATGGCCTTTCCCAACCATATAAATTTTTCTCTTAGCGGTTTAACACTTCCGAAAACAAATACAACACCCATCCGGAACAATATATAAAGCTAAACGAACCGTTCACTGGGTACTTATCCGTAAGAAAATCCCTATTGATTTATCTGTTTTTACAAGGAAGTAAAATGTGAAAAAAATATTTCTATATCCAATGGCCTTTCCCAACCATTTAAATTTTTCTCTTACAGGTCTAACACTTCCGAAAAACCAATACAACGCCCACCCGGAACAATATATAAAGCTAAACGTACCGTTTACTGGGTACTTACACGTACGAAAATCCCTATTGATTTACCTGTTTTTACAAGGAAATAAAATGTGGAAAAAATATTTCTACATCCCATGGCCTTTCCCAACCATTTAAATTTTTCTCTTAAAAGTCTAACACTTCCGAAAAACCAAATCAACGCACACCCGGAACAATATATAAAGCTAAACGAACCGTTCACTGGGCACTTATCTGTACGAAAATCCCTATTGATTTACCTGTTTTTACAAGGAAATAAAATGTGAAAAAAATATTTCTACATCCCATGGCCATTCCCAACCATTTAAATTTTTCTCTTACAGGTCTAATACTTCCGAAAAACCAATACAACGCCCACCCGGAACAATATATAAAGCTAAACGAACCGTTCACTGGGTAGTTACACGTACGAAAATCCCTATTGATTTACCTGTTTTTACAAGGAAATAAAATGTGAAAAAAATATTTCTACATCCCATGGCCTTTCCCAACCATTTAAATTTTTCTCTTACAGGTCTAACACTTCCGAAAAACCAATACAACGCACACCCAGAACAATATATAAAGCTAAACGAACCGTTCACTGGGCACTTATCCGTACGAAAATCCCTATTGATTTACCTGTTTTTACAAGGAAATAAAATGTGAAAAAAATATTTCTACATCCCATGGCCTTTCCCAACCATTTAAATTTTTGTCTTACATGTCTAACACTTCCGAAAAACCAATACAACGCCCACCCGGAACAATATATAAAGCTAAACGAACCGTTCACTGGGCACTTATCTGTACGAAAATCCCTATTGATTTACCTGTTTTTACAAGGAAATAAAATGTGAAAAAAATATTTCTACATCCCATGGCCATTCCCAACCATTTAAAATTTTCTCTTACAGGTCTAACACTTCCGAAAAACCAATACAACGCCCACCCGGAACAATATATAAAGCTAAACGAACCGTTCACTGGGTAATTACACGTACGAAAATCCCTATTGATTTACCTGTTTTTACAAGGAAATAAAATGTGAAAAAATATTTCTACATCCTATGGCCATTCCCAACCATTTAAAATTTTCTCTTACAGTTCTAACACTTCGGAAAAACCAATACAACGCCTACCCGGAACAATATATAAAGCTAAACGAACCGTTCACTGGGCACTTATCCGTACGAAAATCCCTATTGATTTACCTGTTTTTACAAGGAAATAAAATGTGAAAAAAATATTTCTACATACCATGGCCTTTCCCAACCATTTAAATTTTTCTATTACAGGTCTACCACTTCCGAAAAACAAATACAACACCCACCCGGAACAATATATAAAGCTAAACGAACCGTTCACTGGGTACTTATCCGTACGAAAATCCCTATTGATTTACCTGTTTTTACAAGGAAATAAAATGTGAAAAAAATATTTCTACATACCATGGCCTTTCCCAACCATTTAAATTTTTCTCTTAAAAGTCTAACACTTCCGAAAAACCAATGCAACGCACACCCGGAACAATATATAAAGCTAAACGAACCGTTCACTGGGCACTTATCTGTACGAAAATCCCTATTGATTTACCTGGTTTTACAAGGAAATAAAATGTGAAAAAAATATTTCTACATCCCATGGCCATTCCCAACCATTTAAATTTTTCTCTTACAGGTCTAACACTTCCGAAAAACCAATACAACGCCCACCCGGAACAATATATAAAGCTAAACGAACCGTTCACTGGGCACTTATCTGTACGAAAATCCCTATTGATTTACCTGTTTTTACAAGGAAATAAAATGTGAAAAAAATATTTCTACATCCCATGGCCATTCCCAACCATTTAAAATTTTCTCTTACAGGTCTAACACTTCCGAAAAACCAATACAACGCCCACCCGGAACAATATATAAAGCTAAACGAACCGTTCACTGGGTAATTACACGTACGAAAATCCCTATTGATTTACCTGTTTTTACAAGGAAATAAAATGTGAAAAAATATTTCTACATCCTATGGCCATTCCCAACCATTTAAAATTTTCTCTTACAGTTCTAACACTTCGGAAAAACCAATACAACGCCTACCCGGAACAATATATAAAGCTAAACGAACCGTTCACTGGGCACTTATCCGTACGAAAATCCCTATTGATTTACCTGTTTTTACAAGGAAATAAAATGTGAAAAAAATATTTCTACATACCATGGCCTTTCCCAACCATTTAAATTTTTCTATTACAGGTCTACCACTTCCGAAAAACAAATACAACACCCACCCGGAACAATATATAAAGCTAAACGAACCGTTCACTGGGTACTTATCCGTACGAAAATCCCTATTGATTTACCTGTTTTTACAAGGAAATAAAATGTGAAAAAAATATTTCTACATACCATGGCCTTTCCCAACCATTTAAATTTTTCTCTTAAAAGTCTAACACTTCCGAAAAACCAATGCAACGCACACCCGGAACAATATATAAAGCTAAACGAACCGTTCACTGGGCACTTATCTGTACGAAAATCCCTATTGATTTACCTGGTTTTACAAGGAAATAAAATGTGAAAAAAATATTTCTACATCCCATGGCCATTCCCAACCATTTAAATTTTTCTCTTACAGGTCTAACACTTCCGAAAAACCAATACAACGCCCACCCGGAACAATATATAAAGCTAAACGAACCGTTCACTGGGCACTTATCTGTACGAAAATCCCTATTGATTTACCTGTTTTTACAAGGAAATAAAATGTGAAAAAAATATTTCTACATCCCATGGCCATTCCCAACCATTTAAAATTTTCTCTTACAGGTCTAACACTTCCGAAAAACCAATACAACGCCCACCCGGAACAATATATAAAGCTAAACGAACCGTTCACTGGGTAATTACACGTACGAAAATCCCTATTGATTTACCTGTTTTTACAAGGAAATAAAATGTGAAAAAATATTTCTACATCCCATGGCCATTCCCAACCATTTAAAATTTTCTCTTACAGTTGTAACACATCGGAAAAACCAATACAACGCCTACCCGGAACAATATATAAAGCTAAACGAACCGTTCACTGGGCACTTATCCGTACGAAAATCCCTATTGATTTACCTGTTTTTACAAGGAAATAAAATGTGAAAAAAATATTTCTACATACCATGGCCTTTCCCAACCATTTAAATTTTTCTCTTACAGGTCTACCACTTCCGAAAAACAAATACAACACCCACCCGGAACAATATATAAAGCTAAACGAACCGTTCACTGGGTACTTATCCGTACGAAAATCCCTATTGATTTACCTGTTTTTACAAGGAAATAAAATGTGAAAAAAATATTTCTACATACCATGGCCTTTCCCAACCATTTAAATTTTTCTCTTAAAAGTCTAACACTTCCGAAAAACCAATGCAACGCACACCCGGAACAATATATAAAGCTAAACGAACCGTTCACTGGGCACTTATCTGTACGAAAATCCCTATTGATTTACCTGGTTTTACAAGGAAATAAAATGTGAAAAAAATATTTCTACATCCCATGGCCATTCCCAACCATTTAAATTTTTCTCTTACAGGTCTAACACTTCCGAAAAACCAATACAACGCCCACCCGGAACAATATATAAAGCTAAACGAACCGTTCACTGGGAAATTACACGTACGAAAATCCCTATTGATTTACCTGTTTTTACAAGGAAATAAAATGTGAAAAAAATATTTCTACATCCCATGGCCATTCCCAACCATTTAAAATTTTCTCTTACAGGTCTAACACTTCCGAAAAACCAATACAACGCCCACCCGGAACAATATATAAAGCTAAACGAACCGTTCACTGGGTACTTATACGTACGAAAATCCCTATTGATTTACCTGTTTTTACAAGGAAATAAAATGTGAAAAAAATATTTCTACATACCATGGACTTTCCCAACCATTTAAATTTTTCTCTTACAGGTCTAACACTTCCGAAAAACTAATACAACACCCACCCGGAACAATATATAAAGCTAAACGTACCGTTTACTGGGTACTTACACGTACGAAAATCCCTATTGATTTACCTGTTTTTACAAGGAAATAAAATGTGGAAAAAATATTTCTACATCCCATGGCCTTTCCCAACCATTTAAATTTTTCTCTTAAAAGTCTAACACTTCCGAAAAACCAATACAACGCACACCCGGAACAATATATAAAGCTAAACGAACCGTTCACTGGGCACTTATCTGTACGAAAATCCCTATTGATTTACCAGTTTTTACAAGGAAATAAAATGTGAAAAAAATATTTCTACATCCCATGGCCATTCCCAACCACTTAAATTTTTCTCTTACAGGTCTAACACTTCCGAAAAACCAATACAATGCCCACCCGGAACAATATATAAAGCTAAACGAACCGTTCACTGGGCACTTATCCGTACGAAAATCCCTATTGATTTACCTGTTTTTACAAGGAAATAAAATGTGAAAAAAATATTTCTACATCCCATGGCCTTTCCCAACCATTTAAATTTTTGTCTTACATGTCTAACACTTCCGAAAAACCAATACAACGCCCACCCGGAACAATATATAAAGCTAAACGAACCGTTCACTGGGCACTTATCTGTACGAAAATCCCTATTGATTTACCTGTTTTTACAAGGAAGTAAAATGTGAAAAAAATATTTCTACATCCCATGGCCTTTCCCAACCATTTAAATTTTTCTCTTACAGGTCTAACACTTCCGAAAAACCAATGCAATGCCCACCCGGAACAATATATAAAGCTAAACGAACCGTTTACTGGGTACTTACACGTACGAAAATCCCTATTGATTTACCTGTTTTTACAAGGAAATAAAATGTGAAAAAAATATTTCTACATCCCATGGCCTTTCCCAACCATTTAAATTTTTCTCTTACAGGTCTAACACTTCCGAGAAACCAATATAACGCCCACCCGGAACAATATATAAAGCTAAACGAACCGTTCACTGGGTACTTATCCGTACGAAAATCCCTATTGATTTACCTATTTTTACAAGGAAATAAAATTTGAAAAAAATATTTCTACATCCCATGGCCTTTCCCAACCATTTAAATTTTTCTCTTACAGGTCTAACACTTCCGAAAAACCAATACAACGCCCACCCGGAACAATATATAAAGCTAAACGTACCGTTTACTGGGTACTTACACGTACGAAAATCCCTATTGATTTACCTGTTTTTACAAGGAAATAAAATGTGGAAAAAATATTTCTACATCCCATGGCCTTTCCCAACCATTTAAATTTTTCTCTTAAAAGTCTAACACTTCCGAAAAACCAATACAACGCACACCCGGAACAATATATAAAGCTAAACGAACCGTTCACTGGGCACTTATCTGTACGAAAATCCCTATTGATTTACCAGTTTTTACAAGGAAATAAAATGTGAAAAAAATATTTCTACATCCCATGGCCATTCCCAACCATTTAAATTTTTCTCTTACAGGTCTAACACTTCCGAAAAACCAATACAATGCCCACCCGGAACAATATATAAAGCTAAACGAACCGTTCACTGGGCACTTATCCGTACGAAAATCCCTATTGATTTACCTGTTTTTACAAGGAAATAAAATGTGAAAAAAATATTTCTACATCCCATGGCCTTTCCCAACCATTTAAATTTTTGTCTTACATGTCTAACACTTCCGAAAAACCAATACAACGCCCACCCGGAACAATATATAAAGCTAAACGAACCGTTCACTGGGCACTTATCTGTACGAAAATCCCTATTGATTTACCTGTTTTTACAAGGAAGTAAAATGTGGAAAAAATATTTCTACATCCCATGGCCTTTCCCAACCATTTAAATTTTTCTCTTACAGGTCTAACACTTCCGAAAAACCAATGCAATGCCCACCCGGAACAATATATAAAGCTAAACGAACCGTTTACTGGGTACTTACACGTACGAAAATCCCTATTGATTTACCTGTTTTTACAAGGAAATAAAATGTGAAAAAAATATTTCTATATCCCATGGCCTTTCCCAACCATTTAAATTTTTCTCTTACAGGTCTAACACTTCCGAGAAACCAATATAACGCCCACCCGGAACAATATATAAAGCTAAACGAACCGTTCACTGGGCACTTATCCGTACGAAAATCCCTATTGATTTACCTGTTTTTACAAGGAAATAAAATGTGAAAAAAATATTTCTACATACCATGGCCTTTCCCAACCATTTAAATTTTTCTCTTACAGGTCTACCACTTCCGAAAAACAAATACAACACCCACCCGGAACAATATATAAAGCTAAACGAACCGTTCACTGGGTACTTATCCGTACGAAAATCCCTATTGATTTACCTGTTTTTACAAGGAAATAAAATGTGAAAAAAATATTTCTACATACCATGGCCTTTCCCAACCATTTAAATTTTTCTCTTAAAAGTCTAACACTTCCGAAAAACCAATGCAACGCACACCCGGAACAATATATAAAGCTAAACGAACCGTTCACTGGGCACTTATCTGTACGAAAATCCCTATTGATTTACCTGGTTTTACAAGGAAATAAAATGTGAAAAAAATATTTCTACATCCCATGGCCATTCCCAACCATTTAAATTTTTCTCTTACAGGTCTAACACTTCCGAAAAACCAATACAACGCCCACCCGGAACAATATATAAAGCTAAACGAACCGTTCACTGGGAAATTACACGTACGAAAATCCCTATTGATTTACCTGTTTTTACAAGGAAATAAAATGTGAAAAAAATATTTCTACATCCCATGGCCATTCCCAACCATTTAAAATTTTCTCTTACAGGTCTAACACTTCCGAAAAACCAATACAACGCCCACCCGGAACAATATATAAAGCTAAACGAACCGTTCACTGGGTACTTATACGTACGAAAATCCCTATTGATTTACCTGTTTTTACAAGGAAATAAAATGTGAAAAAAATATTTCTACATACCATGGACTTTCCCAACCATTTAAATTTTTCTCTTACAGGTCTAACACTTCCGAAAAACTAATACAACACCCACCCGGAACAATATATAAAGCTAAACGAACCGTTCACTGGGTACTTATCCGTAAGAAAATCCCTATTGATTTATCTGTTTTTACAAGGAAGTAAAATGTGAAAAAAATATTTCTACATCCCATGGCCGTTCCCAACCATTTAAATTTTTCTCTTACAGGTCTACCACTTCCGAAAAACCAATACAACGCACACCCGGAACAATATATAAAGCTAAACGAACCGTTCACTGGGCACTTATCTGTACGAAAATCCCTATTGATTTACCTGTTTTTACAAGGAAATAAAATGTGAAAAAATATTTCTACATCCCATAGCCTTTCCCAACCATTTAAATTTTTCTCTTACAGGTCTAACACTTCCGAAAAACCAATACAACGCCCACCCGGAACAATATATAAAGCTAAACGTACCGTTTACTGGGTACTTACACGTACGAAAATCCCTATTGATTTACCTGTTTTTACAAGGAAATAAAATGTGGAAAAAATATTTCTACATCCCATGGCCTTTCCCAACCATTTAAATTTTTCTCTTAAAAGTCTAACACTTCCGAAAAACCAATACAACGCACACCCGGAACAATATATAAAGCTAAACGAACCGTTCACTGGGCACTTATCTGTACGAAAATCCCTATTGATTTACCAGTTTTTACAAGGAAATAAAATGTGAAAAAAATATTTCTACATCCCATGGCCATTCCCAACCACTTAAATTTTTCTCTTACAGGTCTAACACTCCCGAAAAACCAATACAATGCCCACCCGGAACAATATATAAAGCTAAACGAACCGTTCACTGGGCACTTATCCGTACGAAAATCCCTATTGATTTACCTGTTTTTACAAGGAAATAAAATGTGAAAAAAATATTTCTACATCCCATGGCCTTTCCCAACCATTTAAATTTTTGTCTTACATGTCTAACACTTCCGAAAAACCAATACAACGCCCACCCGGAACAATATATAAAGCTAAACGAACCGTTCACTGGGCACTTATCTGTACGAAAATCCCTATTGATTTACCTGTTTTTACAAGGAAGTAAAATGTGAAAAAAATATTTCTACATCCCATGGCCTTTCCCAACCATTTAAATTTTTCTCTTACAGGTCTAACACTTCCGAAAAACCAATGCAATGCCCACCCGGAACAATATATAAAGCTAAACGAACCGTTTACTGGGTACTTACACGTACGAAAATCCCTATTGATTTACCTGTTTTTACAAGGAAATAAAATGTGAAAAAAATATTTCTACATCCCATGGCCTTTCCCAACCATTTAAATTTTTCTCTTACAGGTCTAACACTTCCGAGAAACCAATATAACGCCCACCCGGAACAATATATAAAGCTAAACGAACCGTTCACTGGGTACTTATCCGTACGAAAATCCCTATTGATTTACCTATTTTTACAAGGAAATAAAATTTGAAAAAAATATTTCTACATCCCATGGCCTTTCCCAACCATTTAAATTTTTCTCTTACAGGTCTAACACTTCCGAAAAACCAATACAACGCCCACCCGGAACAATATATAAAGCTAAACGTACCGTTTACTGGGTACTTACACGTACGAAAATCCCTATTGATTTACCTGTTTTTACAAGGAAATAAAATGTGGAAAAAATATTTCTACATCCCATGGCCTTTCCCAACCATTTAAATTTTTCTCTTAAAAGTCTAACACTTCCGAAAAACCAATACAACGCACACCCGGAACAATATATAAAGCTAAACGAACCGTTCACTGGGCACTTATCTGTACGAAAATCCCTATTGATTTACCAGTTTTTACAAGGAAATAAAATGTGAAAAAAATATTTCTACATCCCATGGCCATTCCCAACCATTTAAATTTTTCTCTTACAGGTCTAACACTTCCGAAAAACCAATACAATGCCCACCCGGAACAATATATAAAGCTAAACGAACCGTTCACTGGGCACTTATCCGTACGAAAATCCCTATTGATTTACCTGTTTTTACAAGGAAATAAAATGTGAAAAAAATATTTCTACATCCCATGGCCTTTCCCAACCATTTAAATTTTTGTCTTACATGTCTAACACTTCCGAAAAACCAATACAACGCCCACCCGGAACAATATATAAAGCTAAACGAACCGTTCACTGGGCACTTATCTGTACGAAAATCCCTATTGATTTACCTGTTTTTACAAGGAAGTAAAATGTGGAAAAAATATTTCTACATCCCATGGCCTTTCCCAACCATTTAAATTTTTCTCTTACAGGTCTAACACTTCCGAAAAACCAATGCAATGCCCACCCGGAACAATATATAAAGCTAAACGAACCGTTTACTGGGTACTTACACGTACGAAAATCCCTATTGATTTACCTGTTTTTACAAGGAAGTAAAATGTGGAAAAAATATTTCTACATCCCATGGCCTTTCCCAACCATTTAAATTTTTCTCTTACAGGTCTAACACTTCCGAGAAACCAATATAACGCCCACCCGGAACAATATATAAAGCTAAACGAACCGTTCACTGGGTACTTATCCGTACGAAAATCCCTATTGATTTACCTATTTTTACAAGGAAATAAAATTTGAAAAAAATATTTCTACATCCCATGGCCTTTCCCAACCATTTAAATTCTTCTCTTACAGGTCTAACACTTCCGAGAAACCAATATAACGCCAACCCGGAACAATATATTAAGCTAAACGAACCGTTTACTGGGTACTTACACGTACGAAAATCCCTATTGATTTACCTGTTTTTACAAGGAAATAAAATGTGAAAAAAATATTTCTACATCCCATGGCCTTTCCCAAGCATTTAAATTTTTCTCTTACAGGTCTAACACTTCCGAGAAACCAATATAACGCCCACCCGGAACAATATATAAAGCTAAACTAACCGTTCACTGGGTACTTATCCGTACGAAAATCCCTATTGATTTATCTGTTTTTACAAGGAAGTAAAATGTGAAAAAAATATTTCTACATCCCATGGCATTTCCCAACCATTTAAATATTTCTCTTACAGGTCTAACACTTCCGAAAAACCAATACAACGCCCACCCGGAACAATATATAAAGCTAAACGTACCGTTTACTGGGTACTTACACGTACGAAAATCCCTATTGATTTACCTGTTTTTACAAGGAAATAAAATGTGGAAAAAATATTTCTACATCCCATGGCCTTTCCCAACCATTTAAATTTTTCTCTTAGAGGTCTATCACTTCCGAAAAACCAATACAACGCCCACCCGGAACAATATATAAAGCTAAACGTACCGTTTACTGGGTACTTACACGTACGAAAATCCCTATTGATTTACCTGTTTTTACAAGGAAATAAAATGTGGAAAAAATATTTCTACATCCCATGGCCTTTCCCAACCATTTAAATTTTTCTCTTACAGGTCTAACACTTCCGAAAAACCAATACAACGCACACCCGGAACAATATATAAAGCTAAACGAACCGTTCACTGGGCACTTATCTGTACGAAAATCCCTATTGATTTACCTGTTTTTACAAGGAAATAAAATGTGAAAAAAATATTTCTACATCCCATGGCCTTTCCCAACCATTTAAATTTTTCTCTTACAGGTCTAACACTTCCGAAAAACCAATACAACGCCCACCCGGAACAATATATAAAGCTAAACGTACCGTTTACTGGGTACTTACACGTACGAAAATCCCTATTGATTTACCTGTTTTTACAAGGAAATAAAATGTGGAAAAAATATTTCTACATCCCATGGCCTTTCCCAACCATTTAAATTTTTCTCTTACAGGTCTAACACTTCCGAAAAACCAATACAACGCACACCCGGAACAATATATAAAGCTAAACGAACCGTTCACTGGGCACTTATCTGTACGAAAATCCCTATTGATTTACCTGTTTTTACAAGGAAATAAAATGTGAAAAAAATATTTCTACATCCCATGGCCATTCCCAACCATTTAAATTTTTCTCTTACAGGTCTAACACTTCCGAAAAACCAATACAACGCCCACCCGGAACAATATATAAAGCTAAACGAACCGTTCACTGGGCAGTTATCCGTACGAAAATCCCTATTGATTTACCTGTTTTTACAAGGAAATAAAATGTGAAAAAAATATTTCTACATCCCATGGCCTTTCCCAACCATTTAAATTTTTGTCTTACATGTCTAACACTTCCGAAAAACCAATACAACGCCCACCCGGAACAATATATAAAGCTAAACGAACCGTTCACTGGGCACTTATCTGTACGAAAATCCCTATTGATTTACCTGTTTTTACAAGGAAGTAAAATGTGAAAAAAATATTTCTACATCCCATGGCCTTTCCCAACCATTTAAATTTTTCTCTTACAGGTCTAACACTTCCGAAAAACCAATGCAATGCCCACCCGGAACAATATATAAAGCTAAACGAACCGTTTACTGGGTACTTACACGTACGAAAATCCCTATTGATTTACCTGTTTTTACAAGGAAATAAAATTTGAAAAAAATATTTCTACATCCCATGGCCTTTCCCAACCATTTAAATTTTTCTCTTACAGGTCTAACACTTCCGAGAAACCAACATAACGCCCACCCGGAACAATATATAAAGCTAAACGAACCGTTTACTGGGTACTTACACGTACGAAAATCCCTATTGATTTACCTGTTTTTACAAGGAAATAAAATGTGAAAAAAATATTTCTACATCCCATGGCATTTCCCAAGCATTTAAATTTTTCTCTTACAGGTCTAACACTTCCGAGAAACCAATATAACGCCCACCCGGAACAATATATAAAGCTAAACTAACCGTTCACTGGGTACTTATCCGTACGAAAATCCCTATTGATTTACCTGTTTTTACAAGGAAATAAAATGTGAAAAAAATATTTCTACATCCCATGGCCTTTCCCAACCATTTAAATTTTTCTCTTACAGGTCTAACACTTCCGAAAAACCAATACAACGCCCACCCGGAACAATATATAAAGCTAAACGTACCGTTTACTGGGTACTTACACGTACGAAAATCCCTATTGATTTACCTGATTTTACAAGGAAATAAAATGTGGAAAAAATATTTCTACATCCCATGGCCTTTCCCAACCATTTAAATTTTTCTCTTACAGGTCTAACACTTCCGAAAAACCAATACAACGCCCACCCGGAACAATATATAAAGCTAAACGAACCGTTCACTGGGCAGTTATCCGTACGAAAATCCCTATTGATTTACCTGTTTTTACAAGGAAATAAAATGTGAAAAAAATATTTCTACATCCCATGGCCTTTCCCAACCATTTAAATTTTTGTCTTACATGTCTAACACTTCCGAAAAACCAATACAACGCACACCCGGAACAATATATAAAGCTAAACGAACCGTTCACTGGGCACTTATCTGTACGAAAATCCCTATTGATTTACCTGTTTTTACAAGGAAATAAAATGTGAAAAAAATATTTCTACATCCCATGGCCATTCCCAACCATTTAAATTTTTCTCTTACAGGTCTAACACTTCCGAAAAACCAATACAACGCCCACCCGGAACAATATATAAAGCTAAACGAACCGTTCACTGGGCAGTTATCCGTACGAAAATCCCTATTGATTTACCTGTTTTTACAAGGAAATAAAATGTGAAAAAAATATTTCTACATCCCATGGCCTTTCCCAACCATTTAAATTTTTGTCTTACATGTCTAACACTTCCGAAAAACCAATACAACGCCCACCCGGAACAATATATAAAGCTAAACGAACCGTTCACTGGGCACTTATCTGTACGAAAATCCCTATTGATTTACCTGTTTTTACAAGGAAGTAAAATGTGAAAAAAATATTTCTACATCCCATGGCCTTTCCCAACCATTTAAATTTTTCTCTTACAGGTCTAACACTTCCGAAAAACCAATGCAATGCCCACCCGGAACAATATATAAAGCTAAACGAACCGTTTACTGGGTACTTACACGTACGAAAATCCCTATTGATTTACCTGTTTTTACAAGGAAATAAAATTTGAAAAAAATATTTCTACATCCCATGGCCTTTCCCAACCATTTAAATTTTTCTCTTACAGGTCTAACACTTCCGAGAAACCAACATAACGCCCACCCGGAACAATATATAAAGCTAAACGAACCGTTTACTGGGTACTTACACGTACGAAAATCCCTATTGATTTACCTGTTTTTACAAGGAAATAAAATGTGAAAAAAATATTTCTACATCCCATGGCATTTCCCAAGCATTTAAATTTTTCTCTTACAGGTCTAACACTTCCGAGAAACCAATATAACGCCCACCCGGAACAATATATAAAGCTAAACTAACCGTTCACTGGGTACTTATCCGTACGAAAATCCCTATTGATTTACCTGTTTTTACAAGGAAATAAAATGTGAAAAAAATATTTCTACATCCCATGGCCTTTCCCAACCATTTAAATTTTTCTCTTACAGGTCTAACACTTCCGAAAAACCAATACAACGCCCACCCGGAACAATATATAAAGCTAAACGTACCGTTTACTGGGTACTTACACGTACGAAAATCCCTATTGATTTACCTGATTTTACAAGGAAATAAAATGTGGAAAAAATATTTCTACATCCCATGGCCTTTCCCAACCATTTAAATTTTTCTCTTACAGGTCTAACACTTCCGAAAAACCAATACAACGCCCACCCGGAACAATATATAAAGCTAAACGAACCGTTCACTGGGCAGTTATCCGTACGAAAATCCCTATTGATTTACCTGTTTTTACAAGGAAATAAAATGTGAAAAAAATATTTCTACATCCCATGGCGTTTCCCAACCATTTAAATTTTTGTCTTACATGTCTAACACTTCCGAAAAACCAATACAACGCCCACCCGGAACAATATATAAAGCTAAACGAACCGTTCACTGGGCACTTATCTGTACGAAAATCCCTATTGATTTACCTGTTTTTACAAGGAAATAAAATGTGAAAAAAATATTTCTACATCCCATGGCCTTTCCCAACCATTTAAATTTTCTCTTACAGGTCTAACACTTCGGAAAAACCAATACAACGCCTACCCGGAACAATATATAAAGCTAAACGAACCGTTCACTGGGCACTTATCCGTACGAAAATCCCTATTGATTTACCTGTTTTTACAAGGAAATAAAATGTGAAAAAAATATTTCTACATCCCATGGCCTTTCCCAACCATTTAAATTTTTCTCTTACAGGTCTAACACTTCCGAAAAACCAATACAACGCCCACCCGGAACAATATATAAAGCTAAACGTACCGTTTACTGGGTACTTACACGTACGAAAATCCCTATTGATTTACCTGTTTTTACAAGGAAATAAAATGTGAAAAAAATATTTCTACATCCCATGGCCTTTCCCAACCATTAAAATTTTTCTCTTAAAAGTCTAACACTTCCGAAAAACCAATACAACGCACACCCGGAACAATATATAAAGCTAAACGAACCGTTCACTGGGCACTTATCCGTAAGAAAATCCCTATTGATTTATCTGTTTTTACAAGGGAGTAAAATGTGAAAAAAATATTTCTACATTCCATGGCCTTTCCCAACCATTTAAATTTTTCTCTTACAGGTCTAACACTTCCGAAAAACCAATACAACGCCCACCTGGAACAATATATAAAGCTAAACGAACCGTTCACTGGGTACTTATCCGTACGAAAATCCCTATTGATTTACCTGTTTTTACAAGGAAATAAAATGTGAAAAAATATTTCTACATCCCATGGCCTTTCCCAACCATTTACATTTTTCTCTTACAGGTCTAATACATCCGAAAAAGCAATACAACGCCCACCCGGAACAATATATAAAGCTAAACGAACCGTTCACTGGGTACTTACACGTACGAAAATCCCTATTGATTTACCTTATTTTACAAGGAAATAAAATATGAAAAAAATATTTCTACATCCCATGGCCTTTCCCAAACATTTAAATTTTTCCCTTACATTTCTAACACTTCCAAAAAACCAATACAACGCCCACCCGGAACAATATATAAAGCTAAACGAACCGTTCACTGGGCACTTATCCGTACGAAAATCCCTATTGATTTACCTGATTTTACAAGAAAATAAAATGTGAAAAAAATATTTCTACATCCCATGGCCTTTCCCAACCCTTTAAATTTTTCTCTTACAGGTCTAACACTTCCAAAAAACCAATACAACGCCCACCCGGAACAATATATAAAGCTAAATGAACCGTTCACTGGGCACTTATCCGTACGAAAATCCCTATTGATTTACCTGTTTTTACAAGTAAATAAAATGTGAAAAAATATTTCTACATCCCATGGCCTTTCCCAACCATTTAAATTTTTCTCTTACAGGTCTAATACATCCGAAAAAGCAATACAACGCCCACCCGGAACAATATATAAAACTAAACGAACTGTTCACTGGGTACTTACACGTGCGAAAATCCATATTGATTTACCTGTTTTTACAAGGAAATAAAATGTGAAAAAAATATTTCTACATCCCATGGCCTTTCCCAACCATTTAAATTTTTCTCTTACAGGTCTAATACATCCGAAAAAGCAATACAACGCCCACCCGGAACAATATATAAAGCTAAACGAACCGTTCACTGGGTACTTACACGTACGAAAATCCCTATTGATTTACCTGTTTTTACAAGGAAATAAAATGTGAAAAAAATGTTTCTACATAACATGGCTTTCCCAACCATTTAAATTTTTCTCTTACAGGTCTAACACTTCCGAAAAACCAATACAACGCCCCCCCGGAACAATATATAAAGCTAAACGAACCGTTCACTGGGCACTTATCCGTAAGAAAATCCCTATTGATTTATCTGTTTTTACAAGGAAGTAAAATGTGAAAAAAATATTTCTACATTCCATGGCCTTTCCCAACCATTTAAATTTTTCTCTTACAGGTCTAACACTTCCGAAAAACCAATACAACACCCACGCGGAACAATATATAAAGCTAAACGAACCGTTCACTGGGTACTTATCCGTACGAAAATCCCTATTGATTTACCTGTTTTTACAAGGAAATAAAATGTGAAAAAAATATTTCTACATCCCATGGCTTTTCCCAACCATTTAAATTTTTCTCTTACAGGTCTAACACTTCCGAAAAACCAATACAACGCCCACCCGGAACAATATATAAAGCTAAACGAACCGTTCACTGGGCACTTATCCGTACGAAAATCCCTATTGTTTTACCTGTTTTTACAAGGAAATAAAATGTGAAAAAAATATTTCTACATCCCATGGCCTTTCGAAACCATTTAAATTTTTCTCTTACAGGTCTAACACTTCTGAAAAACCAATACAACGCCCACCCGGAACAATATATAAAGCTAAACGAACCGTTCACTGGGCACTTATCCGTACGAAAATCCCTATTGATTTACCTGATTTTACAAGGAAATAAAATGTGAAAAAAATATTTCTACATCCCATGGCCTTTCCCAACCATTTAAATTTTTCTCTTACAGGTCTAACACTTCCGAAAAACCAATACAACGCCCACGCGGAACAATATATAAAGCTAAACGAACCGTTCACTGGGTACTTATCCGTACGAAAATCCCTATTGATTTACCTGTTTTTACAAGTAAATAAAATGTGAAAAAATATTTCTACATCCCATGGCCTTTCCCAACCATTTAAATTTTTCTCTTACAGGTCTAATACATCCGAAAAAGCAATACAACGCCCACCCGGAACAATATATAAAACTAAACGAACCGTTCACTGGGTACTTACACGTGCGAAAATCCATATTGATTTACCTGTTTTTACAAGGAAATAAAATGTGAAAAAAATATTTCTACATCCCATGGCCTTTCCCAACCATTTAAATTTTTCTCTTACAGGTCTAATACATCCGAAAAAGCAATACAACGCCCACCCGGAACAATATATAAAGCTAAACGAACCGTTCACTGGGTACTTACACGTACGAAAATCCCTATTGATTTACCTGTTTTTACAAGGAAATAAAATGTGAAAAAAATGTTTCTACATAACATGGCCTTTCCCAACCATTTAAATTTTTCTCTTACAGGTCTAACACTTCCGAAAAACCAATACAACGCCCCCCCGGAACAATATATAAAGCTAAACGAACCGTTCACTGGGCACTTATCCTTACGAAAATCCCTATTAATTTACCTGTTTTTACAAGGAAATAAAATGTGAAAAAAATATTTCTACATCCCATGGCCTTTCCCAACCATTTAAATTTTTCTCTTACAGGTCTAATACTTCCGAAAAACCAATACAACGCCCACGCGGAACAATATATAAAGCTAAACGAACCGTTCACTGGGTACTTATCCGTACGAAAATCCCTATTGATTTACCTGTTTTTACAAGGAAATAAAATGTGAAAAAAATATTTCTACATCCCATGGCTTTTCCCAACCATTTAAATTTTTCTCTTACAGGTCTAACACTTCCGAAAAACCAATACAACGCCCACCCGGAACAATATATAAAGCTAAACGAACCGTTCACTGGGCACTTATCCGTACGAAAATCCCTATTGTTTTACCTGTTTTTACAAGGAAATAAAATGTGAAAAAAATATTTCTACATCCCATGGCCTTTCGAAACCATTTAAATTTTTCTCTTACAGGTCTAACACTTCCGAAAAACCAATACAACGCCCACCTGGAACAATATATAAAGGTAAACGAACCGTTCACTGGGCACTTATCCGTACGAAAATCCCTATTGATTTACCTGATTTTACAAGGAAATAAAATGTGAAAAAAATATTTCTACATCCCATGGCCTTTCCCAACCATTTAAATTTTTCTCTTACAGGTCTAATACATCCGAAATAGCAATAGAACGCCCACCCGGAACAATATATAAAGCTAAACGAACCGTTCACTGGGTACTTACACGTACGAAAATCCCTATTGATTTACCTTATTTTACAAGGAAATAAAATGTGAAAAAAATATTTCTACATCCCATGGCCTTTCCCAACCATTTAAATTTTTCTCTTACAGGTCTAACACTTCCGAAAAACCAATACAACGCCCACCCGGAACAATATATAAAGCTAAACGAACCGTTCACTGGGCACTTATCCGTAAGAAAATCCCTATTGATTTATCTGTTTTTACAAGGAAGTAAAATGTGAAAAAAATATTTCTACATTCCATGGCCTTTCCCAACCATTTAAATTTTTCTCTTACAGGTCTAACACTTCCGAAAAACCAATACAACGCCCACGCGGAACAATATATAAAGCTAAACGAACCGTTCACTGGGTACTTATCCGTACGAAAATCCCTATTGATTTACCTGTTTTTACAAGGAAATAAAATGTGAAAAAAATATTTCTACATCCCATGGCTTTTCCCAACCATTTAAATTTTTCTCTTACAGGTCTAACACTTCCGAAAAACCAATACAACGCCCACCCGGAACAATATATAAAGCTAAACGAACCGTTCACTGGGCACTTATCCGTACGAAAATCCCTATTGTTTTACCTGTTTTTACAAGGAAATAAAATGTGAAAAAAATATTTCTACATCCCATGGCCTTTCGAAACCATTTAAATTTTTCTCTTACAGGTCTAACACTTCCGAAAAACCAATACAACGCCCACCCGGAACAATATATAAAGCTAAACGAACCGTTCACTGGGCACTTATCCGTACGAAAATCCCTATTGATTTACCTGATTTTACAAGGAAATAAAATGTGAAAAAAATATTTCTACATCCCATGGCCATTCCCAACCATTTAAATTTTTCTCTTACAGGTCTAATACATCCGAAAAAGCAATAGAACGCCAACCCGGAACAATATATAAAGCTAAACGAACCGTTCACTGGGTACTTACACGTACGAAAATCCCTATTGATTTACCTTATTTTACAAGGAAATAAAATGTGAAAAAAATATTTCTACATCCCATGGCCTTTCCCAACCATTTAAATTTTTCTCTTACAGGTCTAACACTTCCGAAAAACCAATACAACGCCCACCCGGAACAATATATAAAGCTAAACGAACCGTTCACTGGGCACTTATCCGTAAGAAAATCCCTATTGATTTATCTGTTTTTACAAGGAAATAAAATGTGAAAAAATATTTCTACATCCCATGGCCTTTCCCAACCATTTACATTTTTCTCTTACAGGTCTAATACATCCGAAAAAGCAATACAACGCCCACCCGGAACAATATATAAAGCTAAACGAACCGTTCACTGGGTACTTACACGTACGAAAATCCCTATTGATTTATCTTATTTTACAAGGAAATAAAATATGAAAAAAATATTTCTACATCCCATGGCCTTTCCCAACCATTTAAATTTTTCTCTTACATTTCTAACACTTCCAAAAAACCAATACAACGCCCACCCGGAACAATATATAAAGCTAAACGAACCGTTCACTGGGCACTTATCCGTACGAAAATCCCTATTGATTTACCTGATTTTACAAGAAAATAAAATGTGAAAAAAATATTTCTACATCCCATGGCCTTTCCCAACCCTTTAAATTTTTCTCTTACAGGTCTAACACTTCCAAAAAACCAATACAACGCCCACCCGGAACAATATATAAAGCTAAATGAACCGTTCACTGGGTACTTACACGTGCGAAAATCCAAATTGATTTACCTGTTTTTACAAGGAAATAAAATGTGAAAATAATATTTCTACATCCCATGGCCTTTCCCAACCATTTAAATTTTTCTCTTACAGGTCTAATACATCCGAAAAAGCAATACAACGCCCACCCGGAACAATATATAAAGCTAAACGAACCGTTCACTGGGTACTTACACGTACGAAAATCCCTATTGATTTACCTGTTTTTACAAGGAAATAAAATGTGAAAAAAATGTTTCTACATAACATGGCCTTTCCCAACCATTAAAATTTTTCTCTTACACGTCTAACACTTCCGAAAAACCAATACAACGCCCCCCCGGAACAATATATAAAGCTAAACGAACCGTTCACTGGGCACTTATCCTTACGAAAATCCCTATTAATTTACCTGTTTTTACAAGGAAATAAAATGTGAAAAAAATATTTCTACATCCCATGGCCTTTCCCAACCATTTAAATTTTTCTCTTACAGGTCTAATACTTCCGAAAAACCAATACAACGCCCACGCGGAACAATATATAAAGCTAAACGAACCGTTCACTGGGTACTTATCCTTACGAAAATCCCTATTAATTTACCTGTTTTTACAAGGAAATAAAATGTGAAAAAAATATTTCTACATCCCATGGCCTTTCCCAACCATTTAAATTTTTCTCTTACAGGTCTAACACTTCCGAAAAACCAATACAACGCCCACCCGGAACAATATATAAAGCTAAACGAACCGTTCACTGGGTACTTACACGTACGAAAATCCCTATTGATTTACCTGTTTTTACAAGGAAATAAAATGTGAAAAAATATTTCTACATCCCATGGCCTTTCCCAACCATTTAAATTTTTCTCTTACAGGTCTAATACTTCCGAAAAACCAATACAACGCCCACCCGGAACAATATATAAAGCTAAACGAACCGTTCACTGGGTACTTACACGTACGAAAATCCCTATTGATTTACCTGATTTTACAAGGAAATAAAATGTGAAAAAAATATTTCTACATCCCTTGGCCTTTCCCAACCATTTAAATTTTTCTCTTACAGGTCTAACACTTCCGAAAAACCAATACAACGCCCACCCGGAACAATATATAAAGCTAAACGAACCATTCACTGGGCACTTATCCGTACGAAAATCCCTATTGATTTACCTGATTTTACAAGGAAATAAAATGTGAAAAAAATATTTCTACATCCCATGGCCTTTCCCAACCATTTAAATTTTTCTCTTACAGGTCTAACACTTCCGAAAAACCAATACAACGACCACCCGGAACAATATCTAAAGCTAAATGAACCGTTCACTGGGTACTTATCCGTAAGAAAATCCCTATTGATTTACCTGTTTTTACAAGGAAATAAAATGTGAAAAAATATTTCTACATCCCATGGCCTTTCCCAACCATTTAAATTTTTCTCTTACAGGTCTAATACATCCGAAAAAGCAATACAACGCCCACCCGGAACAATATATAAAGCTAAACGAACCGTTCACTGGGTACTTACACGTACGAAAATCGCTATTGATTTACCTTATTTTACAAGGAAATAAAATATGAAAAAAATATTTCTACATCCCATGGCCTTTCCCAACCATTTAAATTTTTCTCTTACATTTCTAACACTTCCAAAAAACCAATACAACACCCACCCAGAAAAATATATAAAGCTAAACGAACCGTTCACTTGGTACTTATCCGTAAGAAAATCCCTATTGATTTATCTGTTTTTACAAGGAAGTAAAATGTGAAAAAAATATTTCTACATTCCATGGCCTTTCCCAGCCATTTAAATTTTCCTCTTACAGGTCTAACACTTCCGAAAAACCAATACAACGCCCACCCGGAACAATATATAAAGCTAAACGAACCGTTCACTGGGTACTTATCCGTACGAAAATCCCTATTGATTTACCTGTTTTTACAAGGAAATAAAATGTGAAAAAAATATTTCTACATCCCATGGCTTTTCCCAACCATTTAAATTTTTCTCTTACAGGTCTAACACTTCCGAAAAACCAATACAACGCCCACCCGGAACAATATATAAAGCTAAACGAACCGTTCACTGGGCACTTATCCGTACGAAAATCCCTATTGTTTTACCTGTTTCTACAAGGAAATAAAATGTGAAAAAAATATTTCTACATCCCATGGCCTTTCGAAACCATTTAAATTTTTCTCTTACAGGTCTAACACTTCCGAAAAACCAATACAACGCCCACCCGGAACAATATATAAAGCTAAACGAACCGTTCACTGGGCACTTATCCGTACGAAAATCCCTATTGATTTACCTGATTTTACAAGGAAATAAAATGTGAAAAAAATATTTCTACATCCCATGGCCTTTCCCAACCATTTAAATTTTTCTCTTACAGGTCTAATACATCCGAAAAAGCAATAGAACGCCCACCCGGAACAATATATAAAGCTAAACGAACCGTTCACTGGGTACTTACACGTACGAAAATCCCTATTGATTTACCTGTTTTTACAAGGATATAAAATGTGAAAAAATATTTCTACATCCCATGGCCTTTCCCAACCATTTACATTTTTCTCTTACAGGTCTAATACATCCGAAAAAGCAATACAACGCCCACCCGGAACAATATATAAAGCTAAACGAACCGTTCAATGGGCACTTATCCGTAAGAAAATCCCTATTGATTTATCTGTTTTTACAAGGAAGTAAAATGTGAAAAAAATATTTCTACATTCCATGGCCTTTCCCAACCATTTAAATTTTTCTCTTACAGGTCTAACACTTCCGAAAAACCAATACAACGCCCACCCGGAACAATATATAAAGCTAAACGAACCGTTCACTGGGTACTTATCCGTACGAAAATCCCTATTGATTTACCTGTTTTTACAAGGAAATAAAATGTGAAAAAATATTTCTACATCCCATGGCCTTTCCCAACCATTTACATTTTTCTCTTACAGGTCTAATACATCCGAAAAAGCAATACAACGCCCACCCGGAACAATATATAAAGCTAAACGAACCGTTCACTGGGTACTAACACGTACGAAAATCCCTATTGATTTATCTTATTTTACAAGGAAATAAAATATGAAAAAAATATTTCTACATCCCATGGCCTTTCCCAACCATTTAAATTTTTCTCTTACATTTCTAAGACTTCCAAAAAACCAATACAACGCCCACCCGGAACAATATATAAAGCTAAACGAACCGTTCACTGGGCACTTATCCGTACGAAAATCCCTATTGATTTACCTGATTTTACAAGAAAATAAAATGTGAAAAAAATATTTCTACATCCCATGGCCTTTCCCAACCCTTTAAATTTTTCTCTTACAGGTCTAACACTTCCAAAAAACCAATACAACGCCCACCCGGAACAATATATAAAGCTAAATGAACCGTTCACTGGGCACTTATCCGTACGAAAATCCCTATTGATTTACCTGTTTTTACAAGTAAATAAAATGTGAAAAAATATTTCTACATCCCATGGCCTTTCCCAACCATTTAAATTTTTCTCTTACAGGTCTAATACTTCCGAAAAACCAATACAACGCCCACCCGGAACAATATATAAAGCTAAACGAACCGTTCACTGGGTACTTACACGTACGAAAATCCCTATTGATTTACCTGATTTTACAAGGAAATAAAATGTGAAAAAAATATTTCTACATCCCTTGGCCTTTCCCAACCATTTAAATTTTTCTCTTACAGGTCTAACACTTCCGAAAAACCAATACAACGCCCACCCGGAACAATATATAAAGCTAAACGAACCATTCACTGGGCACTTATCCGTACGAAAATCCCTATTGATTTACCTGATTTTACAAGGAAATAAAATGTGAAAAAAATATTTCTACATCCCATGGCCTTTCCCAACCATTTAAATTTTTCTCTTACAGGTCTAACACTTCCGAAAAACCAATACAACGACCACCCGGAACAATATCTAAAGCTAAATGAACCGTTCACTGGGTACTTATCCGTAAGA
Source organism: Paroedura picta (assembly GCF_049243985.1). Classification (NCBI taxonomy): domain Eukaryota; kingdom Metazoa; phylum Chordata; class Lepidosauria; order Squamata; family Gekkonidae; genus Paroedura; species Paroedura picta. The sequence goes on from NC_135372.1 coordinate 20,360,207, forward strand.
AAATCCCTATTGATTTACCTGTTTTTACAAGGAAATAAAATGTGAAAAAATATTTCTACATCCCATGGCCTTTCCCAACCATTTAAATTTTTCTCTTACAGATCTAATACATCCGAAAAAGCAATACAACGCCCACCCGGAACAATATATAAAGCTAAACGAACCGTTCACTGGGTACTTACACGTACGAAAATCCCTATTGATTTACCTTATTTTACAAGGAAATAAAATGTGAAAAAAATATTTCTACATCCCATGGCCTTTCCCAACCATTTAAATTTTTCTCTTACATTTCTAACACTTCCAAAAAACCAATACAACACCCACCCGGAAAAATATATAAAGCTAAACGAACCGTTCACTTGGTACTTATCCGTAAGAAAATCCCTATTGATTTATCTGTTTTTACAAGGAAGTAAAATGTGAAAAAAATATTTCTACATTCCATGGCCTTTCCCAACCATTTAAATTTTCCTCTTACAGGTCTAACACTTCCGAAAAACCAATACAACGCCCACCCGGAACAATATATAAAGCTAAACGAACCGTTCACTGGGTACTTATCCGTACGAAAATCCCTATTGATTTACCTGTTTTTACAAGGAAATAAAATGTGAAAAAATATTTCTACATCCCATGGCCTTTCCCAACCATTTAAATTTTTCTCTTACAGGTCTAATACATCCGAAAAAGCAATACAACGCCCACCCGGAACAATATATAAAGCTAAACGAACCGTTCACTGGGTACTTACACGTACGAAAATCGCTATTGATTTACCTTATTTTACAAGGAAATAAAATATGAAAAAAATATTTCTACATCCCATGGCCTTTCCCAACCATTTAAATTTTTCTCTTACATTTCTAACACTTCCAAAAAACCAATACAACACCCACCCAGAAAAATATATAAAGCTAAACGAACCGTTCACTTGGTACTTATCCGTAAGAAAATCCCTATTGATTTATCTGTTTTTACAAGGAAGTAAAATGTGAAAAAAATATTTCTACATTCCATGGCCTTTCCCAGCCATTTAAATTTTACTCTTACAGGTCTAACACTTCCGAAAAACCAATACAACGCCCACCCGGAACAATATATAAAGCTAAACGAACCGTTCACTGGGTACTTATCCGTACGAAAATCCCTATTGATTTACCTGTTTTTACAAGGAAATAAAATGTGAAAAAAATATTTCTACATCCCATGGCTTTTCCCAACCATTTAAATTTTTCTCTTACAGGTCTAACACTTCCGAAAAACCAATACAACGCCCACCCGGAACAATATATAAAGCTAAACGAACCGTTCACTGGGCACTTATCCGTACGAAAATCCCTATTGTTTTACCTGTTTTTACAAGGAAATAAAATGTGAAAAAAATATTTCTACATCCCATGGCCTTTCGAAACCATTTAAATTTTTCTCTTACAGGTCTAACACTTCCGAAAAACCAATACAACGCCCACCCGGAACAATATATAAAGCTAAACGAACCGTTCACTGGGCACTTATCCGTACGAAAATCCCTATTGATTTACCTGATTTTACAAGGAAATAAAATGTGAAAAAAATATTTCTACATCCCATGGCCTTTCCCAACCATTTAAATTTTTCTCTTACAGGTCTAATACATCCGAAAAAGCAATAGAACGCCCACCCGGAACAATATATAAAGCTAAACGAACCGTTCACTGGGTACTTACACGTACGAAAATCCCTATTGATTTACCTGTTTTTACAAGGATATAAAATGTGAAAAAATATTTCTACATCCCATGGCCTTTCCCAACCATTTACATTTTTCTCTTACAGGTCTAATACATCCGAAAAAGCAATACAACGCCCACCCGGAACAATATATAAAGCTAAACGAACCGTTCAATGGGCACTTATCCGTAAGAAAATCCCTATTGATTTATCTGTTTTTACAAGGAAGTAAAATGTGAAAAAAATATTTCTACATTCCATGGCCTTTCCCAACCATTTAAATTTTTCTCTTACAGGTCTAACACTTCCGAAAAACCAATACAACGCCCACCCGGAACAATATATAAAGCTAAACGAACCGTTCACTGGGTACTTATCCGTACGAAAATCCCTATTGATTTACCTGTTTTTACAAGGAAATAAAATGTGAAAAAATATTTCTACATCCCATGGCCTTTCCCAACCATTTACATTTTTCTCTTACAGGTCTAATACATCCGAAAAAGCAATACAACGCCCACCCGGAACAATATATAAAGCTAAACGAACCGTTCACTGGGTACTAACACGTACGAAAATCCCTATTGATTTATCTTATTTTACAAGGAAATAAAATATGAAAAAAATATTTCTACATCCCATGGCCTTTCCCAACCATTTAAATTTTTCTCTTACATTTCTAAGACTTCCAAAAAACCAATACAACGCCCACCCGGAACAATATATAAAGCTAAACGAACCGTTCACTGGGCACTTATCCGTACGAAAATCCCTATTGATTTACCTGATTTTACAAGAAAATAAAATGTGAAAAAAATATTTCTACATCCCATGGCCTTTCCCAACCCTTTAAATTTTTCTCTTACAGGTCTAACACTTCCAAAAAACCAATACAACGCCCACCCGGAACAATATATAAAGCTAAACGAACCGTTCACTGGGTACTTACACGTACGAAAATCCCTATTGATTTACCTGATTTTACAAGGAAATAAAATGTGAAAAAAATATTTCTACATCCCTTGGCCTTTCCCAACCATTTAAATTTTTCTCTTACAGGTCTAACACTTCCGAAAAACCAATACAACGCCCACCCGGAACAATATATAAAGCTAAACGAACCATTCACTGGGCACTTATCCGTACGAAAATCCCTATTGATTTACCTGATTTTACAAGGAAATAAAATGTGAAAAAAATATTTCTACATCCCATGGCCTTTCCCAACCATTTAAATTTTTCTCTTACAGGTCTAACACTTCCGAAAAACCAATACAACGACCACCCGGAACAATATCTAAAGCTAAATGAACCGTTCACTGGGTACTTATCCGTAAGAAAATCCCTATTGATTTACCTGTTTTTACAAGGAAATAAAATGTGAAAAAATATTTCTACATCCCATGGCCTTTCCCAACCATTTAAATTTTTCTCTTACAGGTCTAATACATCCGAAAAAGCAATACAACGCCCACCCGGAACAATATATAAAGCTAAACGAACCGTTCACTGGGTACTTACACGTACGAAAATCCCTATTGATTTACCTTATTTTACAAGGAAATAAAATATGAAAAAAATATTTCTACATCCCATGGCCTTTCCCAACCATTTAAATTTTTCTCTTACATTTCTAACACTTCCAAAAAACCAATACAACACCCACCCGGAAAAATATATAAAGCTAAACGAACCGTTCACTTGGTACTTATCCGTAAGAAAATCCCTATTGATTTATCTGTTTTTACAAGGAAGTAAAATGTGAAAAAAATATTTCTACATTCCATGGCCTTTCCCAACCATTTAAATTTTCCTCTTACAGGTCTAACACTTCCGAAAAACCAATACAACGCCCACCCGGAACAATATATAAAGCTAAACGAACCGTTCACTGGGTACTTATCCGTACGAAAATCCCTATTGATTTACCTGTTTTTACAAGGAAATAAAATGTGAAAAAATATTTCTACATCCCATGGCCTTTCCCAACCATTTACATTTTTCTCTTACAGGTCTAATACATCCGAAAAAGCAATACAACGCCCACCCGGAACAATATATAAAGCTAAACGAACCGTTCACTGGGTACTTACACGTACGAAAATCCCTATTGATTTATCTTATTTTACAAGGAAATAAAATATGAAAAAAATATTTCTACATCCCATGGCCTTTCCCAACCATTTAAATTTTTCTCTTACATTTCTAAGACTTCCAAAAAACCAATACAACGCCCACCCAGAACAATATATAAAGCTAAACGAACCGTTCACTGGGCACTTATCCGTACGAAAATTCCTATTGATTTACCTGATTTTACAAGAAAATAAAATGTGAAAAAAATATTTCTACATCCCATGGCCTTTCCCAACCCTTTAAATTTTTCTCTTACAGGTCTAACACTTCCAAAAAACCAATACAACGCCCACCCGGAACAATATATAAAGCTAAATGAACCGTTCACTGGGCACTTATCCGTACGAAAATCCCTATTGATTTACCTGTTTTTACAAGTAAATAAAATGTGAAAAAATATTTCTACATCCCATGGCCTTTCCCAACCATTTAAATTTTTCTCTTACAGGTCTAATACATCCGAAAAAGCAATACAACGCCCACCCGGAACAATATATAAAGCTAAACGAACCGTTCACTGGGTACTTACACGTGCGAAAATCCATATTGATTTACCTATTTTTACAAGGAAATAAAATGTGAAAATAATATTTCTACATCCCATGGCCTTTCCCAACCATTTAAATTTTTCTCTTACAGGTCTAATACATCCGAAAAAGCAATACAACGCCCACCCGGAACAATATATAAAGCTAAACGAACCGTTCACTGGGTACTTACACGTACGAAAATCCCTATTGATTTACCTGTTTTTACAAGGAAATAAAATGTGAAAAAAATGTTTCTACATAACATGGCCTTTCCCAACCATTTAAATTTTTCTCTTACACATCTAACACTTCCGAAAAACCAATACAACGCCCCCCCGGAACAATATATAAAGCTAAACGAACCGTTCACTGGGCACTTATCCTTACGAAAATCCCTATTAATTTACCTGTTTTTACAAGGAAATAAAATGTGAAAAAAATATTTCTACATCCCATGGCCTTTCCCAACCATTTAAATTTTTCTCTTACAGGTCTAATACTTCCGAAAAACCAATACAACGCCCACGCGGAACGATATATAAAGCTAAACGAACCGTTCACTGGGTACTTATCCTTACGAAAATCCCTATTAATTTACCTGTTTTTACAAGGAAATAAAATGTGAAAAAAATATTTCTACATCCCATGGCCTTTCCCAACCCTTTAAATTTTTCTCTTACAGGTCTAACACTTCCGAAAAACCAATACAACGCCCACCCGGAACAATATATAAAGCTAAACGAACCGTTCACTGGGTACTTACACGTACGAAAATCCCTATTGATTTACCTGTTTTTACAAGGAAATAAAATGTGAAAAAATATTTCTACATCCCATGGCCTTTCCCAACCATTTAAATTTTTCTCTTACAGGTCTAATACTTCCGAAAAACCAATACAACGCCCACCGGAACAATATATAAAGCTAAACGAACCGTTCACTGGGTACTTACACGTACGAAAATCCCTATTGATTTACCTGATTTTACAAGGAAATAAAATGTGAAAAAAATATTTCCACATCCCATGGCCTTTCCCAACCATTTAAATTTTTCTCTTACAGGTCTAACACTTCCGAAAAACCAATACAACGACCACCCGGAACAATATCTAAAGCTAAATGAACCGTTCACTGGGTACTTATCCGTAAGAAAATCCCGATTGATTTACCTGTTTTTACAAGGAAATAAAATGTGAAAAAATATTTCTACATCCCATGGCCTTTCCCAACCATTTAAATTTTTCTCTTACAGGTCTAATACATCCGAAAAAGCAATACAACGCCCACCCGGAACAATATATAAAGCTAAACGAACCGTTCACTGGGTACTTACACGTACGAAAATCCCTATTGATTTACCTTATTTTACAAGGAAATAAAATATGAAAAAAATATTTCTACATCCCATGGCCTTTCCCAACCATTTAAATTTTTCTCTTACATTTCTAACACTTCCAAAAAACCAATAAAACACCCACCCGGAAAAATATATAAAGCTAAACGAACCGTTCACTTGGTACTTATCCGTAAGAAAATCCCTATTGATTTATCTGTTTTTACAAGGAAGTAAAATGTGAAAAAAATATTTCTACATTCCATGGCCTTTCCCAACCATTTAAATTTTCCTCTTACAGGTCTAACACTTCCGAAAAACCAATACAACGCCCACCCGGAACAATATATAAAGCTAAACGAACCGTTCACTGGGTACTTATCCGTACGAAAATCCCTATTGATTTACCTGTTTTTACAAGGAAATAAAATGTGAAAAAAATATTTCTACATCCCATGGCTTTTCCCAACCATTTAAATTTTTCTCTTACAGGTCTAACACTTCCGAAAAACCAATACAACGCCCACCCGGAACAATATATAAAGCTAAACGAACCGTTCACTGGGCACTTATCCGTACGAAAATCCCTATTGTTTTACCTGTTTTTACAAGGAAATAAAATGTGAAAAAAATATTTCTACATCCCATGGCCTTTCGAAACCATTTAAATTTTTCTCTTACAGGTATAACACTTCCGAAAAACCAATACAACGCCCACCCGGAACAATATATAAAGCTAAACGAACCATTCACTGGGCACTTATCCGTAAGAAAATCCCTATTGATTTATCTGTTTTTACAAGGAAGTAAAATGTGAAAAAAATATTTCTACATTCCATGGCCTTTCCCAACCATTTAAATTTTTCTCTTACAGGTCTAACACTTCCGAAAAACCAATACAACGCCCACCCGGAACAATATATAAAGCTAAACGAACCGTTCACTGGGTACTTATCCGTACGAAAATCCCTATTGATTTACCTGTTTTTACAAGGAAATAAAATGTGAAAAAATATTTCTACATCCCATGGCCTTTCCCAACCATTTACATTTTTCTCTTACAGGTCTAATACATCCGAAAAAGCAATACAACGCCCACCCGGAACAATATATAAAGCTAAACTAACCGTTCACTGGGTACTTACACGTACGAAAATCCCTATTGATTTATCTTATTTTACAAGGAAATAAAATATGAAAAAAATATTTCTACATCCCATGGCCTTTCCCAACCATTTAAATTTTTCTCTTACATTTCTAACACTTCCAAAAAACCAATACAACGCCCACCCGGAACAATATATAAAGCTAAACGAACCGTTCACTGGGCACTTATCCGTACCAAAATCCCTATTGATTTACCTGATTTTACAAGAAAATAAAATGTGAAAAAAATATTTCTACATCCCATGGCCTTTCCCAACCCTTTAAATTTTTCTCTTACAGGTCTAACACTTCCAAAAAACCAATACAACGCCCACCCGGAACAATATATAAAGCTAAATGAACCGTTCACTGGGCACTTATCCGTACGAAAATCCCTATTGATTTACCTGTTTTTACAAGTAAATAAAATGTGAAAAAATATTTCTACATCCCATGGCCTTTCCCAACCATTTAAATTTTTCTCTTACAGGTCTAATACATCCGAAAAAGCAATACAACGCCCACCCGGAACAATATATAAAGCTAAACGAACCGTTCACTGGGTACTTACACGTGCGAAAATCCATATTGATTTACCTGTTTTTACAAGGAAATAAAATGTGAAAAAAATATTTCTACATCCCATGGCCTTTCCCAACCATTTAAATTTTTCTCTTACAGGTCTAATACATCCGAAAAAGCAATACAACGCCCACCCGGAACAATATATAAAGCTAAACGAACCGTTCACTGGGTACTTACACGTACGAAAATCCCTATTGATTTACCTGTTTTTACAAGGAAATAAAATGTGAAAAAAATGTTTCTACATAACATGGCCTTTCCCAACCATTTAAATTTTTCTCTTACAGGTCTAACACTTCCGAAAAACCAATACAACGCCCCCCCGGAACAATATATAAAGCTAAACGAACCGTTCACTGGGCACTTATCCTTACGAAAATCCCTATTAATTTACCTGTTTTTACAAGGAAATAAAATGTGAAAAAAATATTTCTACATCCCATGGCCTTTCCCAACCATTTAAATTTTTCTCTTACAGGTCTAATACTTCCGAAAAACCAATACAACGCCCACGCGGAACGATATATAAAGCTAAACGAACCGTTCACTGGGTACTTATCCTTACGAAAATCCCTATTAATTTACCTGTTTTTACAAGGAAATAAAATGTGAAAAAAATATTTCTACATCCCATGGCCTTTCCCAACCATTTAAATTTTTCTCTTACAGGTCTAATACTTCTGAAAAACCAATACAACGCCCACCCGGAACAATATATAAAGCTAAACGAACCGTTCACTGGGTACTTACACGTACGAAAATCCCTATTGATTTACCTGATTTTACAAGGAAATAAAATGTGAAAAAAATATTTCTACATCCCTTGGCCTTTCCCAACCATTTAAATTTTTCTCTTACAGGTCTAACACTTCCGAAAAACCAATACAACGCCCACCCGGAACAATATATAAAGCTAAACGAACCATTCACTGGGCACTTATCCGTACGAAAATCCCTATTGATTTACCTGATTTTACAAGGAAATAAAATGTGAAAAAAATATTTCTACATCCCATGGCCTTTCCCAACCATTTAAATTTTTCTCTTACAGGTCTAACACTTCCGAAAAACCAATACAACGACCACCCGGAACAATATCTAAAGCTAAATGAACCGTTCACTGGGTACTTATCCGTAAGAAAATCCCTATTGATTTACCTGTTTTTACAAGGAAATAAAATGTGAAAAAATATTTCTACATCCCATGGCCTTTCCCAACCATTTAAATTTTTCTCTTACAGGTCTAATACATCCGAAAAAGCAATACAACGCCCACCCGGAACAATATATAAAGCTAAACGAACCGTTCACTGGGTACTTACACGTACGAAAATCGCTATTGATTTACCTTATTTTACAAGGAAATAAAATATGAAAAAAATATTTCTACATCCCATGGCCTTTCCCAACCATTTAAATTTTTCTCTTACATTTCTAACACTTCCAAAAAACCAATACAACACCCACCCGGAAAAATATATAAAGCTAAACGAACCGTTCACTTGGTACTTATCCGTAAGAAAATCCCTATTGATTTATCTGTTTTTACAAGGAAGTAAAATGTGAAAAAAATATTTCTACATTCCATGGCCTTTCCCAGCCATTTAAATTTTCCTCTTACAGGTCTAACACTTCCGAAAAACCAATACAACGCCCACCCGGAACAATATATAAAGCTAAACGAACCGTTCACTGGGTACTTATCCGTACGAAAATCCCTATTGATTTACCTGTTTTTACAAGGAAATAAAATGTGAAAAAAATATTTCTACATCCCATGGCTTTTCCCAACCATTTAAATTTTTCTCTTACAGGTCTAACACTTCCGAAAAACCAATACAACGCCCACCCGGAACAATATATAAAGCTGGGTACTTACTGGGTACTTACACGTACGAAAATCCCTATTGATTTACCTTATTTTACAAGGAAATAAAATATGAAAAAAATATTTCTGCATCCCATGGCCTTTCCCAACCATTTAAATTTTTCTCTTACATTTCTAACACTTCCAAAAAACCAATACAACGCCCACCCGGAACAATATATAAAGCTAAACGAACCGTTCACTGGGCACTTATCCGTACGAAAATCCCTATTGATTTACCTGATTTTACAAGAAAATAAAATGTGAAAAAAATATTTCTACATCCCATGGCCTTTCCCAACCCTTTAAATTTTTCTCTTACAGGTCTAACACTTCCAAAAAACCAATACAACGCCCACCCGGAACAATATATAAAGCTAAATGAACCGTTCACTGGGCACTTATCCGTACGAAAATTCCTATTGATTTACCTGTTTTTACAAGTAAATAAAAAGTGAAAAAATATTTCTACATCCCATGGCCTTTCCCAACCATTTAAATTTTTCTCTTACAGGTCTAATACATCCGAAAAAGCAATACAACGCCCACCCGGAACAATATATAAAGCTAAACGAACCGTTCACTGGGTACTTACACGTGCGAAAATCCATATTGATTTACCTGTTTTTACAAGGAAATAAAATATGAAAAAAATATTTTTACATCCCATGGCCTTTCCCAACCATTTAAATTTTTCTCTTACAGGTCTAATACATCCGAAAAAGCAATACAACGCCCACCCGGAACAATATATAAAGCTAAACGAACCGTTCACTGGGTACTTACACGTACGAAAATCCCTATTGATTTACCTGTTTTTACAAGGAAATAAAATGTGAAAAAAATGTTTCTACATAACATGGCCTTTCCCAACCATTTAAATTTTTCTCTTACAGGTCTAACACTTCCGAAAAACCAATACAACGCCCCCCCGGAACAATATATAAAGCTAAACGAACCGTTCACTGGGCACTTATCCTTACGAAAATCCCTATTAATTTACCTGTTTTTACAAGGAAATAAAATGTGAAAAAAATATTTCTACATCCCATGGCCTTTCCCAACCATATAAATTTTTCTCTTACAGGTCTAATACTTCCGAAAAACCAATACAACGCCCACGCGGAACAATATATAAAGCTAAACGAACCGTTCACTGGGTACTTATCCTTACGAAAATTCCTATTAATTTACCTGTTTTTACAAGGAAATAAAATGTGAAAAAAATATTTCTACATCCCATGGCCTTTCCCAACCATTTAAATTTTTCTCTTACAGGTCTAACACTTCCGAAAAACCAATACAACGCCCACCCGGAACAATATATAAAGCTAAACGAACCGTTCACTGGGTACTTACACGTACGAAAATCCCTATTGATTTACCTGTTTTTACAAGGAAATAAAATGTGAAAAAATATTTCTACATCCCATGGCCTTTCCCAACCATTTACATTTTTCTCTTACAGGTCTAATACTTCCGAAAAACCAATACAACGCCCACCCGGAACAATATATAAAGCTAAACGAACCGTTCACTGGGTACTTACACGTACAAAAATCCCTATTGATTTACCTGATTTTACAAGGAAATAAAATGTGAAAAAAATATTTCTACATCCCTTGGCCTTTCCCAACCATTTAAATTTTTCTCTTACAGGTCTAACACTTCCGAAAAACCAATACAACGCCCACCCGGAACAATATATAAAGCTAAACGAACCGTTCACTGGGTACTTACACGTACGAAAATCCCTATTGATTTACCTGTTTTTACAAGGAAATAAAATGTGAAAAAATATTTCTACATCCCATGGCCTTTCCCAACCATTTAAATTTTTCTCTTACAGGTCTAATACTTCTGAAAAACCAATACAACGCCCACCCGGAACAATATATAAAGCTAAACGAACCGTTCACTGGGTACTTACACGTACGAAAATCCCTATTGATTTACCTGATTTTACAAGGAAATAAAATGTGAAAAAAATATTTCTACATCCCTTGGCCTTTCCCAACCATTTAAATTTTTCTCTTACAGGTCTAACACTTCCGAAAAACCAATACAACGCCCACCCGGAACAATATATAAAGCTAAACGAACCATTCACTGGGCACTTATCCGTACGAAAATCCCTATTGATTTACCTGATTTTACAAGGAAATAAAATGTGAAAAAAATATTTCTACATCCCATGGCCTTTCCCAACCATTTAAATTTTTCTCTTACAGGTCTAACACTTCCGAAAAACCAATACAACGACCACCCGGAACAATATCTAAAGCTAAATGAACCGTTCACTGGGTACTTATCCGTAAGAAAATCTCTATTGATTTACCTGTTTTTACAAGGAAATAAAATGTGAAAAAATATTTCTACATCCCATGGCCTTTCCCAACCATTTAAATTTTTCTCTTACAGGTCTAATACATCCGAAAAAGCAATACAACGCCCACCCGGAACAATATATAAAGCTAAACGAACCGTTCACTGGGTACTTACACGTACGAAAATCGCTATTGATTTACCTTATTTTACAAGGAAATAAAATATGAAAAAAATATTTCTACATCCCATGGCCTTTCCCAACCATTTAAATTTTTCTCTTACATTTCTAACACTTCCAAAAAACCAATACAACACCCACCCGGAAAAATATATAAAGCTAAACGAACCGTTCACTTGGTACTTATCCGTAAGAAAATCCCTATTGATTTATCTGTTTTTACAAGGAAGTAAAATGTGAAAAAAATATTTCTACATTCCATGGCCTTTCCCAGCCATTTAAATTTTCCTCTTACAGGTCTAACACTTCTGAAAAACCAATACAACGCCCACCCGGAACAATATATAAAGCTAAACGAACCGTTCACTGGGTACTTATCCGTACGAAAATCCCTATTGATTTACCTGTTTTTACAAGGAAATAAAATGTGAAAAAAATATTTCTACATCCCATGGCTTTTCCCAACCATTTAAATTTTTCTCTTACAGGTCTAACACTTCCGAAAAACCAATACAACGCCCACCCGGAACAATATATAAAGCTGGGTACTTACTGGGTTCTTACACGTACGAAAATCCCTATTGATTTACCTTATTTTACAAGGAAATAAAATATGAAAAAAATATTTCTGCATCCCATGGCCTTTCCCAACCATTTAAATTTTTCTCTTACATTTCTAACACTTCCAAAAAACCAATACAACGCCCACCCGGAACAATATATAAAGCTAAATGAACCGTTCACTGGGCACTTATCCGTACGAAAATTCCTATTGATTTACCTGTTTTTACAAGTAAATAAAAAGTGAAAAAATATTTCTACATCCCATGGCCTTTCCCAACCATTTAAATTTTTCTCTTACAGGTCTAATACATCCGAAAAAGCAATACAACGCCCACCCGGAACAATATATAAAGCTAAACGAACCGTTCACTGGGTACTTACACGTGCGAAAATCCATATTGATTTACCTGTTTTTACAAGGAAATAAAATATGAAAAAAATATTTTTACATCCCATGGCCTTTCCCAACCATTTAAATTTTTCTCTTACAGGTCTAATACATCCGAAAAAGCAATACAACGCCCACCCGGAACAATATATAAAGCTAAACGAACCGTTCACTGGGTACTTACACGTACGAACATCCCTATTGATTTACCTGTTTTTACAAGGAAATAAAATGTGAAAAAAATGTTTCTACATAACATGGCCTTTCCCAACCATTTAAATTTTTCTCTTACAGGTCTAACACTTCCGAAAAACCAATACAACGCCCCCCCGGAACAATATATAAAGCTAAACGAACCGTTCACTGGGCACTTATCCTTACGAAAATCCCTATTAATTTACCTGTTTTTACAAGGAAATAAAATGTGAAAAAAATATTTCTACATCCCATGGCCTTTCCCAACCATATAAATTTTTCTCTTACATGTCTAATACTTCCGAAAAACCAATACAACGCCCACGCGGAACAATATATAAAGCTAAACGAACCGTTCACTGGGTACTTATCCTTACGAAAATCCCTATTAATTTACCTGTTTTTACAAGGAAATAAAATGTGAAAAAAATATTTCTACATCCCATGGCCTTTCCCAACCATTTAAATTTTTCTCTTACAGGTCTAACACTTCCGAAAAACCAATACAACGCCCACCCGGAACAATATATAAAGCTAAACGAACCGTTCACTGGGTACTTACACGTACGAAAATCCCTATTGATTTACCTGTTTTTACAAGGAAATAAAATGTGAAAAAATATTTCTACATCCCATGGCCTTTCCCAACCATTTACATTTTTCTCTTACAGGTCTAATACTTCCGAAAAACCAATACAACGCCCACCCGGAACAATATATAAAGCTAAACGAACCGTTCACTGGGTACTTACACGTACGAAAATCCCTATTGATTTACCTGATTTTACAAGGAAATAAAATGTGAAAAAAATATTTCTACATCCCTTGGCCTTTCCCAACCATTTAAATTTTTCTCTTACAGGTCTAACACTTCCGAAAAACCAATACAACGCCCACCCGGAACAATATATAAAGCTAAACGAACCATTCACTGGGCACTTATCCGTACGAAAATCCCTATTGATTTACCTGATTTTACAAGGAAATAAAATGTGAAAAAAATATTTCTACATCCCATGGCCTTTCCCAACCATTTAAATTTTTCTCTTACAGGTCTAACACTTCCGAAAAACCAATACAACGACCACCCGGAACAATATCTAAAGCTAAATGAACCGTTCACTGGGTACTTATCCGTAAGAAAATCCCTATTGATTTACCTGTTTTTACAAGGAAATAAAATGTGAAAAAATATTTCTACATCCCATGGCCTTTCCCAACCATTTAAATTTTTCTCTTACAGGTCTAATACATCCGAAAAAGCAATACAACGCCCACCCGGAACAATATATAAAGCTAAACGAACCGTTCACTGGGTACTTACACGTACGAAAATCGCTATTGATTTACCTTATTTTACAAGGAAATAAAATATGAAAAAAATATTTCTACATCCCATGGCCTTTCCCAACCATTTAAATTTTTCTCTTACATTTCTAACACTTCCAAAAAACCAATACAACACCCACCCGGAAAAATATATAAAGCTAAACGAACCGTTCACTTGGTACTTATCCGTAAGAAAATCCCTATTGATTTATCTGTTTTTACAAGGAAGTAAAATGTGAAAAAAATATTTCTACATTCCATGGCCTTTCCCAGCCATTTAAATTTTCCTCTTACAGGTCTAACACTTCCGAAAAACCAATACAACGCCCACCCGGAACAATATATAAAGCTAAACGAACCGTTCACTGGGTACTTATCCGTACGAAAATCCCTATTGATTTACCTGTTTTTACAAGGAAATAAAATGTGAAAAAAATATTTCTACATCCCATGGCTTTTCCCAACCATTTAAATTTTTCTCTTACAGGTCTAACACTTCCGAAAAACCAATACAACGCCCACCCGGAACAATATATAAAGCTGGGTACTTACTGGGTACTTACACGTACGAAAATCCCTATTGATTTACCTTATTTTACAAGGAAATAAAATATGAAAAAAATATTTCTGCATCCCATGGCCTTTCCCAACCATTTAAATTTTTCTCTTACATTTCTAACACTTCCAAAAAACCAATACAACGCCCACCCGGAACAATATATAAAGCTAAACGAACCGTTCACTGGGCACTTATCCGTACGAAAATCCCTATTGATTTACCTGATTTTACAAGAAAATAAAATGTGAAAAAAATATTTCTACATCCCATGGCCTTTCCCAACCCTTTAAATTTTTCTCTTACAGGTCTAACACTTCCAAAAAACCAATACAACGCCCACCCGGAACAATATATAAAGCTAAATGAACCGTTCACTGGGCACTTATCCGTACGAAAATTCCTATTGATTTACCTGTTTTTACAAGTAAATAAAAAGTGAAAAAATATTTCTACATCCCATGGCCTTTCCCAACCATTTAAATTTTTCTCTTACAGGTCTAATACATCCGAAAAAGCAATACAACGCCCACCCGGAACAATATATAAAGCTAAACGAACCGTTCACTGGGTACTTACACGTGCGAAAATCCATATTGATTTACCTGTTTTTACAAGGAAATAAAATATGAAAAAAATATTTTTACATCCCATGGCCTTTCCCAACCATTTAAATTTTTCTCTTACAGGTCTAATACATCCGAAAAAGCAATACAACGCCCACCCGGAACAATATATAAAGCTAAACGAACCGTTCACTGGGTACTTACACGTACGAAAATCCCTATTGATTTACCTGTTTTTACAAGGAAATAAAATGTGAAAAAAATGTTTCTACATAACATGGCCTTTCCCAACCATTTAAATTTTTCTCTTACAGGTCTAACACTTCCGAAAAACCAATACAACGCCCCCCCGGAACAATATATAAAGCTAAACGAACCGTTCACTGGGCACTTATCCTTACGAAAATCCCTATTAATTTACCTGTTTTTACAAGGAAATAAAATGTGAAAAAAATATTTCTACATCCCATGGCCTTTCCCAACCATATAAATTTTTCTCTTACAGGTCTAATACTTCCGAAAAACCAATACAACGCCCACGCGGAACAATATATAAAGCTAAACGAACCGTTCACTGGGTACTTATCCTTACGAAAATCCCTATTAATTTACCTGTTTTTACAAGGAAATAAAATGTGAAAAAAATATTTCTACATCCCATGGCCTTTCCCAACCATTTAAATTTTTCTCTTACAGGTCTAACACTTCCGAAAAACCAATACAACGCCCACCCGGAACAATATATAAAGCTAAACGAACCGTTCACTGGGTACTTACACGTACGAAAATCCCTATTGATTTACCTGTTTTTACAAGGAAATAAAATGTGAAAAAATATTTCTACATCCCATGGCCTTTCCCAACCATTTACATTTTTCTCTTACAGGTCTAATACTTCCGAAAAACCAATACAACGCCCACCCGGAACAATATATAAAGCTAAACGAACCGTTCACTGGGTACTTACACGTACAAAAATCCCTATTGATTTACCTGATTTTACAAGGAAATAAAATGTGAAAAAAATATTTCTACATCCCTTGGCCTTTCCCAACCATTTAAATTTTTCTCTTACAGGTCTAACACTTCCGAAAAACCAATACAACGCCCACCCGGAACAATATATAAAGCTAAACGAACCGTTCACTGGGTACTTACACGTACGAAAATCCCTATTGATTTACCTGTTTTTACAAGGAAATAAAATGTGAAAAAATATTTCTACATCCCATGGCCTTTCCCAACCATTTAAATTTTTCTCTTACAGGTCTAATACTTCTGAAAAACCAATACAACGCCCACCCGGAACAATATATAAAGCTAAACGAACCGTTCACTGGGTACTTACACGTACGAAAATCCCTATTGATTTACCTGATTTTACAAGGAAATAAAATGTGAAAAAAATATTTCTACATCCCTTGGCCTTTCCCAACCATTTAAATTTTTCTCTTACAGGTCTAACACTTCCGAAAAACCAATACAACGCCCACCCGGAACAATATATAAAGCTAAACGAACCATTCACTGGGCACTTATCCGTACGAAAATCCCTATTGATTTACCTGATTTTACAAGGAAATAAAATGTGAAAAAAATATTTCTACATCCCATGGCCTTTCCCAACCATTTAAATTTTTCTCTTACAGGTCTAACACTTCCGAAAAACCAATACAACGACCACCCGGAACAATATCTAAAGCTAAATGAACCGTTCACTGGGTACTTATCCGTAAGAAAATCTCTATTGATTTACCTGTTTTTACAAGGAAATAAAATGTGAAAAAATATTTCTACATCCCATGGCCTTTCCCAACCATTTAAATTTTTCTCTTACAGGTCTAATACATCCGAAAAAGCAATACAACGCCCACCCGGAACAATATATAAAGCTAAACGAACCGTTCACTGGGTACTTACACGTACGAAAATCGCTATTGATTTACCTTATTTTACAAGGAAATAAAATATGAAAAAAATATTTCTACATCCCATGGCCTTTCCCAACCATTTAAATTTTTCTCTTACATTTCTAACACTTCCAAAAAACCAATACAACACCCACCCGGAAAAATATATAAAGCTAAACGAACCGTTCACTTGGTACTTATCCGTAAGAAAATCCCTATTGATTTATCTGTTTTTACAAGGAAGTAAAATGTGAAAAAAATATTTCTACATTCCATGGCCTTTCCCAGCCATTTAAATTTTCCTCTTAAAGGTCTAACACTTCCGAAAAACCAATACAACGCCCACCCGGAACAATATATAAAGCTAAACGAACCGTTCACTGGGTACTTATCCGTACGAAAATCCCTATTGATTTACCTGTTTTTACAAGGAAATAAAATGTGAAAAAAATATTTCTACATCCCATGGCTTTTCCCAACCATTTAAATTTTTCTCTTACAGGTCTAACACTTCCGAAAAACCAATACAACGCCCACCCGGAACAATATATAAAGCTGGGTACTTACTGGGTACTTACACGTACGAAAATCCCTATTGATTTACCTTATTTTACAAGGAAATAAAATATGAAAAAAATATTTCTGCATCCCATGGCCTTTCCCAACCATTTAAATTTTTCTCTTACATTTCTAACACTTCCAAAAAACCAATACAACGCCCACCCGGAACAATATATAAAGCTAAACGAACCGTTCACTGGGCACTTATCCGTACGAAAATCCCTATTGATTTACCTGATTTTACAAGAAAATAAAATGTGAAAAAAATATTTCTACATCCCATGGCCTTTCCCAACCCTTTAAATTTTTCTCTTACAGGTCTAACACTTCCAAAAAACCAATACAACGCCCACCCGGAACAATATATAAAGCTAAATGAACCGTTCACTGGGCACTTATCCGTACGAAAATTCCTATTGATTTACCTGTTTTTACAAGTAAATAAAAAGTGAAAAAATATTTCTACATCCCATGGCCTTTCCCAACCATTTAAATTTTTCTCTTACAGGTCTAATACATCCGAAAAAGCAATACAACGCCCACCCGGAACAATATATAAAGCTAAACGAACCGTTCACTGGGTACTTACACGTGCGAAAATCCATATTGATTTACCTGTTTTTACAAGGAAATAAAATATGAAAAAAATATTTTTACATCCCATGGCCTTTCCCAACCATTTAAATTTTTCTCTTACAGGTCTAATACATCCGAAAAAGCAATACAACGCCCACCCGGAACAATATATAAAGCTAAACGAACCGTTCACTGGGTACTTACACGTACGAAAATCCCTATTGATTTACCTGTTTTTACAAGGAAATAAAATGTGAAAAAAATGTTTCTACATAACATGGCCTTTCCCAACCATTTAAATTTTTCTCTTACAGGTCTAACACTTCCGAAAAACCAATACAACGCCCCCCCGGAACAATATATAAAGCTAAACGAACCGTTCACTGGGCACTTATCCTTACGAAAATCCCTATTAATTTACCTGTTTTTACAAGGAAATAAAATGTGAAAAAAATATTTCTACATCCCATGGCCTTTCCCAACCATATAAATTTTTCTCTTACATGTCTAATACTTCCGAAAAACCAATACAACGCCCACGCGGAACAATATATAAAGCTAAACGAACCGTTCACTGGGTACTTATCCTTACGAAAATCCCTATTAATTTACCTGTTTTTACAAGGAAATAAAATGTGAAAAAAATATTTCTACATCCCATGGCCTTTCCCAACCATTTAAATTTTTCTCTTACAGGTCTAACACTTCCGAAAAACCAATACAACGCCCACCCGGAACAATATATAAAGCTAAACGAACCGTTCACTGGGTACTTACACGTACGAAAATCCCTATTGATTTACCTGTTTTTACAAGGAAATAAAATGTGAAAAAATATTTCTACATCCCATGGCCTTTCCCAACCATTTACATTTTTCTCTTACAGGTCTAATACTTCCGAAAAACCAATACAACGCCCACCCGGAACAATATATAAAGCTAAACGAACCGTTCACTGGGTACTTACACGTACGAAAATCCCTATTGATTTACCTGATTTTACAAGGAAATAAAATGTGAAAAAAATATTTCTACATCCCTTGGCCTTTCCCAACCATTTAAATTTTTCTCTTACAGGTCTAACACTTCCGAAAAACCAATACAACGCCCACCCGGAACAATATATAAAGCTAAACGAACCATTCACTGGGCACTTATCCGTACGAAAATCCCTATTGATTTACCTGATTTTACAAGGAAATAAAATGTGAAAAAAATATTTCTACATCCCATGGCCTTTCCCAACCATTTAAATTTTTCTCTTACAGGTCTAACACTTCCGAAAAACCAATACAACGACCACCCGGAACAATATCTAAAGCTAAATGAACCGTTCACTGGGTACTTATCCGTAAGAAAATCCCTATTGATTTACCTGTTTTTACAAGGAAATAAAATGTGAAAAAATATTTCTACATCCCATGGCCTTTCCCAACCATTTAAATTTTTCTCTTACATGTCTAATACATCCGAAGAAGCAATACAAAGCCCACCCGGAACAATATATAAAGCTAAACGAACCGTTCACTGGGTACTTACACGTACGAAAATCCCTATTGATTTACCTTATTTTACAAGGAAATAAAATATGAAAAAAATATTTCTACATCCCATGGCCTTTCCCAACCATTTAAATTTTTCTCTTACATTTCTAACACTTTCAAAAAACCAATACAACGCCCACCCGGAACAATATATTAAGCTAAACGAACCGTTCATTGGGCACTTATCCGTACGAAAATCCCTATTGTTTTACCTGTTTTTACAAGGAAAACAAAATGTGAAAAAAATGTTTCTACATCCCATGGCCTTTCCCAACCATTTAAATTTTTCTCTTACAGGTCTAACACTTCCGAAAAACCAATACAACGCCCCCCCGGAACAATATATAAAGCTAAACGAACCGTTCACTGGGCACTTATCCTTACGAAAATCCCTATTAATTTACCTGTTTTTACAAGGAAATAAAATGTGAAAAAAATATTTCTACATCCCATGGCCTTTCCCAACCATTTAAATTTTTCTCTTACAGGTCTAATACTTCCGAAAAACCAATACAACGCCCACGCGGAACAATATATAAAGCTAAACGAACCGTTCACTGGGTACTTACATGTACGAAAATCCCTATTGTTTTACCTGATTTTACAAGGAAATAAAATGTGAAAAAAATATTTCTACATCCCATGGCCTTTCCCAACCATTTAAATTTTTCTCTTACAGGTCTAACACTTCCGAAAAACCAATACAACGCCCACCCGGAACAATATATAAAGCTAAACGAACCGTTCACTGGGCACTTATCCGTACGAAAATCCCTATTGATTTACCAGATTTTACAAGGAAATAAAATGTGAAAAAAATATTTCTACATCCCATGGCCTTTCCCAACCATTTAAATTTTTCTCTTACAGGCCTACCACTTCCGAAAAACCAATACAACGCCCACCCGGAACAATATATAAAGCTAAACGAACCATTCACTGGGCACTTATCCGTACGAAAATCCCTATTGATTTACCTGATATTACAAGGAAATAAAATGTGAAAAAAATATTTCTACATCCCATGGCCTTTCCCAACCATTTAAATTTTTCTCTTACAGGTCTAACACTTCCGAAAAACCAATACAACGACCACCCGGAACAATATCTAAAGCTAAATGAACCGTTCACTGGGTACTTATCCGTAAGAAAATCCCTATTGATTTACCTGTTTTTACAAGGAAATAAAATGTGAAAAAATATTTCTACATCCCATGGCCTTTCCCAACCATTTAAATTTTTCTCTTACAGGTCTAATACATCCGAAAAAGCAATACAACGCCCACCCGGAACAATATATAAAGCTAAACGAACCGTTCACTGGGTACTTACACGTACGAAAATCCCTATTGATTTACCTTATTTTACAAGGAAATAAAATATGAAAAAAATATTTCTACATCCCATGGCCTTTCCCAACCATTTAAATTTTTCTCTTACATTTCTAACACTTCCAAAAAACCAATACAACGCCCACCCGGAACAATATATAAAGCTAAACGAACCGTTCACTGGGCACTTATCCGTACGAAAATCCCTATTGATTTACCTGATTTTACAAGAAAATAAAATGTGAAAAAAATATTTCTACATCCCATGGCCTTTCCCAACCCTTTAAATTTTTCTCTTACAGGTCTAACACTTCCAAAAAACCAATACAACGCCCACCCGGAACAATATATAAAGCTAAACGAACCGTTCACTGGGCACTTATCCGTACGAAAATCCCTATTGATTTACATGTTTTTACAAGGAAATAAAATGTGAAAAAAATATTTCTACATCCCATGGCCTTTCCCAACCATTTAAATTTTTCTCTTAGAGGTCTACCACTTCCGAAAAACCAATACAACGCCCACCCGGAACAATATATAAAGCTAAACGAACCGTTCACTGGGCACTTATCCGTACGAAAAACCCTATTGTTTTACCTATTTTTACAAGGAAATAAAATGTGAAAAAAATGTTTCTACATCCCATGGCCTTTCCCAACCATTTAAATTTTTCTCTTACAGGTCTAACACTTCCGAAAAACCAATACAACGCCCTCCCAGAACAATATATAAAGCAAACCAACAGTTCACTGGGTACTTATCCGTACGAATATCCCTATTGATTTACCTGATTTTACAGGGAAATAAAATGTGAAAAAAATATTTCTACATCCCATGGCCTTTCCCAACCATTTAAATTTTTCTCTTACAGATCTAACACTTCCGAAAAACCAATACAATGACCACCCGGAACAATATCTAAAGCTAAACGAACCGTTCACTGGGCACTTATCCGTACGAAAATCCCTATTGATTTACCTGATTTTACAAGGAAATAAAATGTGAAAAAAATATTTCTACATCCCATGGCCTTTCCCAACCATTTAAATTTTTCTCTTACAGGTCTAACACTTCTGAAAAACCAATACAACGACCACCCGGAACAATATCTCAAGCTAAATGAACCGTTCACTGGGTACTTATCCGTAAGAAAATCCCTATTGATTTACCTGTTTTTACAAGGAAATAAAATGTGAAAAAATATTTCTACATCCCATGGCCTTTCCCAACCATTTAAATTTTTCTCTTACAGGTCTAATACATCCGAAAAAGCAATACAACAACCACCCGGAACAATATATAAAGCTAAACGAACCGTTCACTGGGTACTTACACGTACGAAAATCCCTATTGGTTTACCTTATTTTACAAGGAAATAAATTGTGAAAAAAATATTTCTACATCCCATGGCCTTTCCCAACCATTTAAATTTTTCTCTTACAGGGCTAAAAATTCCGAAAAACCAATACAACGCCCACCCGGAGCAATATATAAAGCTAAACGAACCGTTCACTGGGTACTTACACGTACGAAAATCCCTATTGTTTTACCTGTTTTTACAAGGAAATAAAATGTGAAAAAAATATTTCTACATCCCATGGCCTTTCCCAACCATTTAAATTTTTCTCTTACAGGTCTAACACTTCCGAAAAACCAATACAACGACCACCCGGAACAATATCTAAAGCTAAACGAAGCGTTCACTGGGTACTTATCCGTAAGAAAATCCCTATTGATTTACCTGTTTTTACAAGGAAATAAAATGTGAAAAAATATTTCTACATTCCATGGCCTTTCCCAACCATTTAAATTTTTCTCTTACAGGTCTAATACTTCCGAAAAACCAATACAACGCCCACCTGGAACAATATATAAAGCTAAACGAACCGTTCACTGGGTACTTACACGTACGAGAATCCCTATTGTTTTATCTGTTTTTACAAGGAAATAAAATGTGAAAAAAATATTTCTACATCCCATGGCCTTTCCAAACCATTTATATTTTTCTCTTACAGGTCTAACACTTCCGAAAAACCAATACAACACCCACCCGGAACAATATATAAAGCTAAACGAACCGTTCACTGGGCACTTATCCGTACGAAAATCCCTATTGATTTACCTGATTTTACAAGGAAATAAAATTTGAAAAAAATATTTCTACATCCCATGGCCTTTCCCAACCATTTAAATTTTTCTCTTACAGGTCTAACACTTCTGAAAAACCAATACAACGCCCACCCGGAACAATATATAAAGCTAAACGAACCGTTCACTGGGCACTTATCCGTACGAAAATCCCTATTGTTTTACCCTTTTTTTACAAGGAAATAAAATGTGAAAAAATATTTCTACATCCCATGGCCTTTCCCAACCCTTTAAATTTTTCTCTTACAGGTCTAACACTTCCGAAAAACCAATACAACGACCACCCGGAACAATATCTAAAGCTAAACGAAGCGTTCACTGGGTACTTATCCGTAAGAAAATCCCTATTGATTTACCTGTTTTTACAAGGAAATAAAATGTGAAAAAATATTTCTACATTCCATGGCCTTTCCCAACCATTTAAATTTTTCTCTTACAGGTCTAATACTTCCGAAAAACCAATACAACACCCACCTGGAACAATATATAAAGCTAAACGAACCGTTCACTGGGTACTTACACGTACGACAATCCCTATTGTTTTATCTGTTTTTACAAGGAAATAAAATGTGAAAAAAATATTTCTACATCCCATGGCCTTTCCAAACCATTTATATTTTTCTCTTACAGGTCTAACACTTCCGAAAAACCAATACAACACCCACCCGTAACAATATATAAAGCTAAACGAACCGTTCACTGGGCACTTATCCGTACGAAAATCCCTATTGATTTACCTGATTTTACAAGGAAATAAAATGTGAAAAAAATATTTCTACATCCGATGGCCTTTCCCAACCATTTAAATTTTTCTCTTACAGGTCTAACACTTCCGAAAAACCAATACAACGCCCTCCCAGAACAATATATAAAGCAAACCAACAGTTCACTGGGTACTTATCCGTACGAATATCCCTATTGATTTACCTGATTTTACAGGGAAATAAAATGTGAAAAAAATATTTCTACATCCGATGGCCTTTCCCAACCATTTAAATTTTTCTCTTACAGGTCTAACACTTCCGAAAAACCAATACAACGCCCTCCCAGAACAATATATAAAGCAAACCAACAGTTCACTGGGTACTTATCCGTACGAATATCCCTATTGATTTACCTGATTTTACAGGGAAATAAAATGTGAAAAAAATATTTCTACATCCCATGGCCTTTCCCAACCATTTAAATTTTTCTCTTACAGGTCTAACACTTCCGAAAAACCAATACAATGACCACCCGGAACAATATCTAAAGCTAAACGAACCGTTCACTGGGCACTTATCCGTACGAAAATCCCTATTGATTTACCTGATTTTACAAGGAAATAAAATGTGAAAAAAATATTTCTACATCCCATGGCCTTTCCCAACCATTTAAATTTTTCTCTTACAGGTCTAACACTTCTGAAAAACCAATACAACGACCACCCGGAACAATATCTCAAGCTAAATGAACCGTTCACTGGGTACTTATCCGTAAGAAAATCCCTATTGATTTACCTGTTTTTACAAGGAAATAAAATGTGAAAAAATATTTCTACATCCCATGGCCTTTCCCAACCATTTAAATTTTTCTCTTACAGGTCTAATACATCCGAAAAAGCAATACAACAACCACCCGGAACAATATATAAAGCTAAACGAACCGTTCACTGGGTACTTACACGTACGAAAATCCCTATTGGTTTACCTTATTTTACAAGGAAATAAATTGTGAAAAAAATATTTCTACATCCCATGGCCTTTCCCAACCATTTAAATTTTTCTCTTACAGGGCTAACACTTCCGAAAAACCAATACAACGCCCACCCGGAGCAATATATAAAGCTAAACGAACCATTTACTGGGTACTTACAAGTACGAAAATCCCTATTGTTTTACCTGTTTTTACAAGGAAATAAAATGTGAAAAAAATATTTCTACATCCCATGGCCTTTCCCAACCATTTAAATTTTTCTCTTACAGGTCTAACACTTCCGAAAAACCAATACAACGACCACCCGGAACAATATCTAAAGCTAAACGAAGCGTTCACTGGGTACTTATCCGTAAGAAAATCCCTATTGATTTACCTGTTTTTACAAGGAAATAAAATGTGAAAAAATATTTCTACATTCCATGGCCTTTCCCAACCATTTAAATTTTTCTCTTACAGGTCTAATACTTCCGAAAAACCAATACAACGCCCACCTGGAACAATATATAAAGCTAAACGAACCGTTCACTGGGTACTTACACGTACGAGAATCCCTATTGTTTTATCTGTTTTTACAAGGAAATAAAATGTGAAAAAAATATTTCTACATCCCATGGCCTTTCCAAACCATTTATATTTTTCTCTTACAGGTCTAACACTTCCGAAAAACCAATACAACACCCACCCGGAACAATATATAAAGCTAAACGAACCGTTCACTGGGCACTTATCCGTACGAAAATCCCTATTGATTTACCTGATTTTACAAGGAAATAAAATTTGAAAAAAATATTTCTACATCCCATGGCCTTTCCCAACCATTTAAATTTTTCTCTTACAGGTCTAACACTTCTGAAAAACCAATACAACGCCCACCCGGAACAATATATAAAGCTAAACGAACCGTTCACTGGGCACTTATCCGTACGAAAATCCCTATTGTTTTACCCTTTTTTTACAAGGAAATAAAATGTGAAAAAATATTTCTACATCCCATGGCCTTTCCCAACCATTTAAATTTTTCTCTTACAGGTCTAATACTTCCGAAAAACCAATAAAACGCCCACCCGGAACAATATATAAAGCTAAACGAACCGTTCACTGGGTACTTACACGTACGAAAATCCCTATTGATTTACCTGATTTTACAAGGAAATAAAATGTGAAAAAATATTTCTACATCCCATGGCCTTTCCCAACCATTTAAATTTTTCTCTTACAGGTCTAATACTTCCGAAAAACCAATACAACGCCCACCCGGAACAATATATAAAGCTAAACGAACCGTTCACTGGGTACTTACACGTACGAAAATCCCTATTGTTTTACCTGTTTTTACAAGGAAATAAAATGTGAAAAAAATATTTCAACATCCCATGGCCTTTCCCAACCATTTAAATTTTTCTCTTACAGGTCTAACACTTCCGAAAAACCAATACAACGACCACCCGGAACAATATCTAAAGCTAAACGAAGCGTTCACTAGGTACTTATCCGTAAGAAAATCCCTATTGATTTACCTGTTTTTACAAGGAAATAAAATGTGAAAAAATATTTCTACATCCCATGGCCTTTCCCAACCATTTAAATTTTTCTCTTACAGGTCTAATGCTTCCGAAAAATCAATACAACGCCCACCCGGAACAATATATAAAGCTAAACGAACCGTTCACTGGGTACTTACACGTACGAAAATCCCTATTGTTTTATCTGTTTTTACAAGGAAATAAAATGTGAAAAAAATATTTCTACATCGCATGGCCTTTCCAAATCATTCATATTTTTCTCTTACAGGTCTAACACTTCCGAAAAACCAATACAACACCCACCCGGAACAATATATAAAGCTAAATGAACCGTTCACTGGGCACTTATCCGTACGAAAATCCCTATTGATTTACCTGATTTTACAAGGAAATAAAATGTGAAAAAAATATTTCTACATCCCATGGCCTTTCCCAACCATTTAAATTTTTCTCTTACAGGTCTAACACTTCCGAAAAACCAATACAACGACCACCCGGAACAATATCTAAAGCTAAATGAACCGTTCACTGGGTACTTATCCGTAAGAAAATCCCTATTGATTTACCTGTTTTTACAAGGAAATAAAATGTGAAAAAATATTTCTACATCCCATGGCCTTTCCCAACCATTTAAATTTTTCTCTTACAGGTCTAATACATCCGAAAAAGCAATACAACGCCCACCCGGAACAATATATAAAGCTAAACGAACCGTTCACTGGGTACTTACACGTACGAAAATCCCTATTGATTTACCTTATTTTACAAGGAAATAAAATGTGAAAAAATATTTCTACATCCCATGGCCTTTCCCAACCCTTTAAATTTTTCTCTTACAGGTCTAACACTTCAGAAAAACCAATACAACGCCCACCCGGAACAATATATAAAGCTAAACGAACCGTTCACTGGGTACTTATCCGTAAGAAAATCCCTATTGATTTATCTGTTTTTAAAAGGAAATAAAATGTGAAAAAAATGTTTCTACATCCCATGGCCTTTCCCAACCATTTAAATTTTTCTCTTACAGGTCTAACACTTCCGAAAAACCAATACAACGCCCACCCGGAACAATATATAAAGCTAAACGAACAGTTCACTGGGCACTTCTCCGTACGAAAATCACTATTGTTTTACCTGTTTTTACAAGGAAATAAAATGTGAAAAAAATATTTCTACATCCCATGGCCTTTCCCAACCATTTAAATTTTTCTCTTACAGGTCTAACACTTCCGAAAAACCAATACAACGCCATCAAAGAACAATATATAAAGCAAACCAACAGTTCACTGGGTACTTACACGTACGAAAATCCCTATTGATTTACCTGTTTTTACAAGGAAATAAAATGTGAAAAAAATATTTCTACATCCCATGGCCTTTCCCAACCATTTAAATTTGTCTCTTACAGGTGTAACACTTCCGAAAAACCAATACAACGCCCACCCGGAACAATATATAAAGCTAAACAAACCGTTCACTGGGCACTTATCCGTACGAAAATCCCTATTGATTTACCTGATTTTACAAGGAAATAAAATGTGAAAAAAATATTTCTACATCCCATGGCCTTTCCCAACCATTTAAATTTTTCTCTTACAGGTCTAACACTTCCGAAAAACCAATACAACGACCACCCGGAACAATATCTAAAGCTAAACGAACCGTTCACTGGGTACTTATCCGTAAGAAAATCCCTATTGATTTACCTGTTTTTACAAGGAAATAAAATGTGAAAAAATATTTCTACATCCCATGGCCTTTCCCAACCATTTAAATTTTTCTCTTACAGGTCTAATACTTCCGAAAAACCAATACAACGCCCACCCGGAACAATATATAAAGCTAAACGAACCGTTCACTGGGTACTTACACGTACGAAAATCCCTATTGATTTACCTGATTTTACAAGGAAATAAAATGTGAAAAAAATATTTCTACATCCCATGGCCTTTCCCAACCATTTAAATTTTACTCTTACAGGTCTAACACTTCCAAAAAACCAATACAACGCCCACCCGGAACAATATATAAAGCTAAACGAACCGTTCACTGGGCACTTATCCGTACGAAAATCCCTATTGATTTACCTGATTTTACAAGGAAATAAAATGTGAAAAAAATATTTCTACATCCCATGGCCTTTCCCAACCCTTTAAATTTTTCTCTTACAGGTCTAACACTTCCAAAAAACCAGTACAACGCCCACCCGGAACAATATATAAAGCTAAACGAACCGTTCACTGGGTACTTACACGTACGAAAATCCCTATTGATTTACCTGATTTTACAAGGAAATAAAATGTGAAAAAAATATTTCTACATCCCATGGCCTTTCCCAACCATTTAAATTTTTCTCTTACAGGTCTAACACTTCCAAAAAACCAATACAACGCCCACCCGGAACAATATATAAAGCTAAACGAACCGTTCACTGGGCACTTATCCGTACGAAAATCCCTATTGATTTACCTGATTTTACAAGGAAATAAAATGTGAAAGAAATATTTCTACATCCCATGGCCTTTCCCAACCCTTTAAATTTTTCTCTTACAGGTCTAACACTTCCAAAAAACCAATACAACGCCCACCCGGAACAATATATAAAGCTAAACGAACCGTTCACTGGGCACTTATCCATACGAAAATGCCTATTGATTTACCTGTTTTTACAAGGAAATAAAATGTGAAAAAAATATTTCTACATCCCATGGCTTTTCCCAACCATTTAAATTTTTCTCTTACAGGTCTAACACTTCTGAAAAACCAATACAACGCCCACCCGGAACAATATATAAAGCTAAACGAACCGTTCACTGGGCACTTATCCGTACGAAAAAAACCTTTTGTTTTATCTGTTTTTACAAGGAAATAAAATGTGAAAAAAATGTTTCTACATCCCATGGCCTTTCCCAACCATTTAAATTTTTCTCTTACAGGTCTAACACTTCCGAAAAACCAATACAACTCCCCCCCGGAACAATATATAAAGCTAAACGAACCGTTCACTGGGCACTTATCCTTACGAAAATCCCTATTAATTTACCTGTTTTTACAAGGAAATAAAATGTGAAAAAAATATTTCTACATCCCATGGCCTTTCCCAACCATTTAAATTTTTCTCTTACAGGTCTAATACATCCGAAAAAGCAATACAACGCCCACCCGGAACAATATATAAAGCTAAATGAACCGTTCACTGGGTACTTACACGTACGAAAATCCCTATTGATTTACCTTATTTTACAAGGAAATAAAATGTGAAAAAATATTTCTACATCCCATGGCCTTTCCCAACCCTTTAAATTTTTCTCTTACAGGTCTAACACTTCCGAAAAACCAATACAACGCCCACCCGGAACAATATATAAAGCTAAACGAACAGTTCACTGGGCACTTCTCCGTACGAAAATCACTATTGTTTTACCTGTTTTTACAAGGAAATAAAATGTGAAAAAAATATTTCTACATCCCATGGCCTTTCCCAACCATTTAAATTTTTCTCTTACAGGTCTAACACTTCCGAAAAACCAATACAACCCCCACCCGGAACAATATATAAAGCTAAACGAACCGTTCACTGGGTACTTACACGTACGAAAATCCCTATTGATTTACCTGTTTTTACAAGGAAATAAAATGTGAAAAAATATTTCTACATCCCATGGCCTTTCCCAACCATTTACATTTTTCTCTTACAGGTCTAATACTTCCGAAAAACCAATACAACGCCCACCCGGAACAATATATAAAGCTAAACGAACCGTTCACTGGGTACTTACACGTACGAAAATCCCTATTGATTTACCTGATTTTACAAGGAAATAAAATGTGAAAAAAATATTTCTACATCCCTTGGCCTTTCCCAACCATTTAAATTTTTCTCTTACAGGTCTAACACTTCCGAAAAACCAATACAACGCCCACCCGGAACAATATCTAAAGCTAAATGAACCGTTCACTGGGTACTTATCCGTAAGAAAATCCCTATTGATTTACCTGTTTTTACAAGGAAATAAAATGTGAAAAAATATTTCTACATCCCATGGCCTTTCCCAACCATTTAAATTTTTCTCTTACATGTCTAATACATCCGAAGAAGCAATACAACGCCCACCCGGAACAATATATAAAGCTAAACGAACCGTTCACTGGGTACTTACACGTACGAAAATCCCTATTGATTTACCTTATTTTACAAGGAAATAAAATATGAAAAAAATATTTCTACATCCCATGGCCTTTCCCAACCATTTAAATTTTTCTCTTACATTTCTAACACTTTCAAAAAACCAATACAACGCCCACCCGGAACAATATATAAAGCTAAACGAACCGTTCACTGGGCACTTATCCGTACGAAAATCCCTATTGATTTACCTGATTTTACAAGAAAATAAAATGTGAAAAAAATATTTCTACATCCCATGGCCTTTCCCAACCCTTTAAATTTTTCTCTTACAGGTCTAACACTTCCAAAAAACCAATACAACGCCCACCCGGAACAATATATAAAGCTAAACGAACCGTTCACTGGGCACTTATCCGTACGAAAATCCCTATTGATTTACATGTTTTTACAAGGAAGTAAAATGTGAAAAAAATATTTCTACATCCCATGGCCTTTCCCAACCATTTAAATTTTTCTCTTACAGGTCTACCACTTCCGAAAAACCAATACAACGCCCACCCGGAACAATATATTAAGCTAAACGAACCGTTCATTGGGCACTTATCCGTACGAAAATCCCTATTGTTTTACCTGTTTTTACAAGGAAAACAAAATGTGAAAAAAATGTTTCTACATCCCATGGCCTTTCCCAAACATTTAAATTTTTCTCTTACAGGTCTAACACTTCCGAAAAACCAATACAACGCCCCCCCGGAACAATATATAAAGCTAAACGAACCGTTCACTGGGCACTTATCCTTACGAAAATCCCTATTAATTTACCTGTTTTTACAAGGAAATAAAATGTGAAAAAAATATTTCTACATCCCATGGCCTTTCCCAACCATTTAAATTTTTCTCTTACAGGTCTAATACTTCCGAAAAACCAATACAACGCCCACGCGGAACAATATATAAAGCTAAACGAACCGTTCACTGGGTACTTACATGTACGAAAATCCCTATTGTTTTACCTGATTTTACAAGGAAATAAAATGTGAAAAAAATATTTCTACATCCCATGGCCTTTCCCAACCCTTTAAATTTTTCTCTTACAGGTCTAACACTTCCAAAAAACCAATACAACGCCCACCCGGAACAATATATAAAGCTAAACGAACCGTTCACTGGGCACTTATCCATACGAAAATGCCTATTGATTTACCTGTTTTTACAAGAAAATAAAATGAGAAAAAAATATTTCTACATCCCATGGCTTTTCCCAACCATTTAAATTTTTCTCTTACAGGTCTAACACTTCTGAAAAACCAATACAACGCCCACCCGGAACAATATATAAAGCTAAACGAACCGTTCACTGGGCACTTATCCGTACGAAAAAAACCTATTGTTTTATCTGTTTTTACAAGGAAATAAAATGTGAAAAAAATGTTTCTACATCCCATGGCCTTTCCCAACCATTTAAATTTTTCTCTTACAGGTCTAACACTTCCGAAAAACCAATACAACTCCCCCCCGGAACAATATATAAAGCTAAACGAACCGTTCACTGGGCACTTATCCTTACGAAAATCCCTATTAATTTACCTGTTTTTACAAGGAAATAAAATGTGAAAAAAATATTTCTACATCCCATGGCCTTTCCCAACCATTTAAATTTTTCTCTTACAGGTCTAATACATCCGAAAAAGCAATACAACGCCCACCCGGAACAATATATAAAGCTAAATGAACCGTTCACTGGGTACTTACACGTACGAAAATCCCTATTGATTTACCTTATTTTACAAGGAAATAAAATGTGAAAAAATATTTCTACATCCCATGGCCTTTCCCAACCCTTTAAATTTTTCTCTTACAGGTCTAACACTTCCGAAAAACCAATACAACGCCCACCCGGAACAATATATAAAGCTAAACGAACAGTTCACTGGGCACTTCTCCGTACGAAAATCACTATTGTTTTACCTGTTTTTACAAGGAAATAAAATGTGAAAAAAATATTTCTACATCCCATGGCCTTTCCCAACCATTTAAATTTTTCTCTTACAGGTCTAACACTTCCGAAAAACCAATACAACCCCCACCCGGAACAATATATAAAGCTAAACGAACCGTTCACTGGGTACTTACACGTACGAAAATCCCTATTGATTTACCTGTTTTTACAAGGAAATAAAATGTGAAAAAATATTTCTACATCCCATGGCCTTTCCCAACCATTTACATTTTTCTCTTACAGGTCTAATACTTCCGAAAAACCAATACAACGCCCACCCGGAACAATATATAAAGCTAAACGAACCGTTCACTGGGTACTTACACGTACGAAAATCCCTATTGATTTACCTGATTTTACAAGGAAATAAAATGTGAAAAAAATATTTCTACATCCCTTGGCCTTTCCCAACCATTTAAATTTTTCTCTTACAGGTCTAACACTTCCGAAAAACCAATACAACGCCCACCCGGAACAATATCTAAAGCTAAATGAACCGTTCACTGGGTACTTATCCGTAAGAAAATCCCTATTGATTTACCTGTTTTTACAAGGAAATAAAATGTGAAAAAATATTTCTACATCCCATGGCCTTTCCCAACCATTTAAATTTTTCTCTTACATGTCTAATACATCCGAAGAAGCAATACAACGCCCACCCGGAACAATATATAAAGCTAAACGAACCGTTCACTGGGTACTTACACGTACGAAAATCCCTATTGATTTACCTTATTTTACAAGGAAATAAAATATGAAAAAAATATTTCTACATCCCATGGCCTTTCCCAACCATTTAAATTTTTCTCTTACATTTCTAACACTTTCAAAAAACCAATACAACGCCCACCCGGAACAATATATAAAGCTAAACGAACCGTTCACTGGGCACTTATCCGTACGAAAATCCCTATTGATTTACCTCATTTTACAAGAAAATAAAATGTGAAAAAAATATTTCTACATCCCATGGCCTTTCCCAACCCTTTAAATTTTTCTCTTACAGGTCTAACACTTCCAAAAAACCAATACAACGCCCACCCGGAACAATATATAAAGCTAAACGAACCGTTCACTGGGCACTTATCCGTACGAAAATCCCTATTGATTTACATGTTTTTACAAGGAAGTAAAATGTGAAAAAAATATTTCTACATCCCATGGCCTTTCCCAACCATTTAAATTTTTCTCTTACAGGTCTACCACTTCCGAAAAACCAATACAACGCCCACCCGGAACAATATATTAAGCTAAACGAACCGTTCATTGGGCACTTATCCGTACGAAAATCCCTATTGTTTTACCTGTTTTTACAAGGAAAACAAAATGTGAAAAAAATGTTTCTACATCCCATGGCCTTTCCCAAACATTTAAATTTTTCTCTTACAGGTCTAACACTTCCGAAAAACCAATACAACGCCCCCCCGGAACAATATATAAAGCTAAACGAACCGTTCACTGGGCACTTATCCTTACGAAAATCCCTATTAATTTACCTGTTTTTACAAGGAAATAAAATGTGAAAAAAATATTTCTACATCCCATGGCCTTTCCCAACCATTTAAATTTTTCTCTTACAGGTCTAATACTTCCGAAAAACCAATACAACGCCCACGCGGAACAATATATAAAGCTAAACGAACCGTTCACTGGGTACTTACATGTACGAAAATCCCTATTGTTTTACCTGATTTTACAAGGAAATAAAATGTGAAAAAAATATTTCTACATCCCATGGCCTTTCCCAACCATTTAAATTTTTCTCTTACAGGTCTAACACTTCCGAAAAACCAATACAACGCCCACCCGGAACAATATATAAAGCTAAACGAACCGTTCACTGGGCACTTATCCGTACGAAAATCCCTATTGATTTACTAGGTTTTACAAGGAAATAAAATGTGAAAAAAATATTTCTACATCCCATGGCCTTTCCCAACCATTTAAATATTTCTCTTACAGGCCTACCACTTCCGAAAAACCAATACAACGACCACCCGGAACAATATCTAAAGCTAAACGAACCGTTCACTGGGTACTTATCCGTAAGAAAATCCCTATTGATTTACCTTTTTTTACAAGGAAATAAAATGTGAAAAAATATTTCTACATCCCATGGCCTTTCCCAACCATTTAAATTTTTCTCTTACATGTCTAATACTTCCGAAAAACCAATACAACGCCCACCCGGAACAATATATAAAGCTAAACGAACCTTTCACTGGGTACTTACACGTACGAAAATCCCTATAGTTTTACCTGTTTTTACAAGGAAATAAAATGTGAAAAAAATATTTCTACATCCCATGGCCTTTCCAAACCATTTAAATTTTTCTCTTACAGGTCTAACACTTTCGAAAAACCAATACAACGCCCACCCGGAACAATATATAAAGCTAAACGAACCGTTCACTGGGCACTTATCTGTACGAAAATCCCTATTGATTTATCTGATTTTACAAGGAAATAAAATGTGAAAAAATATTTCTACATCCCATGGCCTTTCCCAACCATTTAAATTTTTCTCTTACAGGTGTAACACTTCCGAAAAACCAATACAACGACCACCCGGAACAATATCTAAAGCTAAACGAACCGTTCACTTGGTACTTATCCGTAAGAAAATCCCTATTGATTTACCTGTTTTTACAAGGAAATAAAATGTGAAAAAATATTTCTACATCCCATGGCCTTTCCCAACCATTTAAATTTTTCTCTTACAGGTCTAATACATCCGAAAAAGCAATATAACAACCACCCGGAACAATATATAAAGCTAAACGAACCGTTCACTGGGTACTTACACGTACGAAAATCCCTATTGATTTACCTTATTTTACAAGGAAATAAAATGTGAAAAAAATATTTCTACATCCCATGGCCTTTCCCAACCATTTAAATTTTTCTCTTACAGGGCTAACATTTCTGAAAAACCAATACAACACCCACCCGGAAAAATATATAAAGCTAAACGAACCGTTCACTTGGTACTTATCCGTAAGAAAATCCCTATTGATTTATCTGTTTTTACAAGGAAGTAAAATGTGAAAAAAATATTTCTACATTCCATGGCCTTTCCCAACCATTTAAATTTTCCTCTTACAGGTCTAACACTTCCGAAAAACCAATACAACGCCCACCCGGAACAATATATAAAGCTAAACGAACCGTTCACTGGGTACTTATCCGTACGAAAATCCCTATTGATTTACCTGTTTTTACAAGGAAATAAAATGTGAAAAAAATATTTCTACATCCCATGGCTTTTCCCAACCATTTAAATTTTTCTCTTACAGGACTAACACTTCCGAAAAACCAATACAACGCCCACCCGGAACAATATATAAAGCTAAACGAACCGTTCACTGGGCACTTATCCGTACGAAAATCCCTATTGTTTTACCTGTTTTTACAAGGAAATAAAATGTGAAAAAAATATTTCTACATCCCATGGCCTTTCGAAACCATTTAAATTTTTCTCTTACAGGTCTAACACTTCCGAAAAACCAATACAACGCCCACCCGGAACAATATATAAAGCTAAACGAACCGTTCACTGGGCACTTATCCGTACGAAAATCCCTATTGATTTACCTGATTTTACAAGGAAATAAAATGTGAAAAAAATATTTCTACATCCCATGGCCTTTCCCAACCATTTAAATTTTTCTCTTACAGGTCTAATACATCCGAAAAAGCAATATAACAACCACCCGGAACAATATATAAAGCTAAACGAACCGTTCACTGGGTACTTACACGTACGAAAATCCCTATTGATTTACCTTATTTTACAAGGAAATAAAATGTGAAAAAAATATTTCTACACCCCATGGCCTTTCCCAACCATTTAAATTTTTCTCTTACAGGGCTAACATTTCTGAAAAACCAATACAACACCCACCCGGAAAAATATATAAAGCTAAACGAACCGTTCACTTGGTACTTATCCGTAAGAAAATCCCTATTGATTTATCTGTTTTTACAAGGAAGTAAAATGTGAAAAAAATATTTCTACATTCCATGGCCTTTCCCAACCATTTAAATTTTCCTCTTACAGGTCTAACACTTCCGAAAAACCAATACAACGCCCACCCGGAACAATATATAAAGCTAAACGAACCGTTCACTGGGTACTTATCCGTACGAAAATCCCTATTGATTTACCTCTTTTTACAAGGAAATAAAATGTGAAAAAAATATTTCTACATCCCATGGCTTTTCCCAACCATTTAAATTTTTCTCTTACAGGTCTAACACTTCCGAAAAACCAATACAACGCCCACCCGGAAAAATATATAAAGCTAAACGAACCGTTCACTGGGTACTTATCCGTACGAAAATCCCTATTGATTTACCTTATTTTACAAGGAAATAAAATATGAAAAAAATATTTCTACATCCCATGGCCTTTCCCAACCATTTAAATTTTTCTCTTACATTTCTAACACTTTCAAAAAACCAATACAACGCCCACCCGGAACAATATATAAAGCTAAACAAACCGTTCACTGGGCACTTATCCGTACGAAAATCCCTATTGATTTACCTGATTTTACAAGAAAATAAAATGTGAAAAAAATATTTCTACATCCCATGGCCTTTCCCAACCCTTTAAATTTTTCTCTTACAGGTCTACCACTTCCGAAAAACCAATACAACGCCCACCCGGAACAATATATAAAGCTAAACGAACCGTTCACTGGGCACTTATCCGTACGAAAATCCCTATTGATTTACATGTTTTTACAAGGAAATAAAATGTGAAAAAAATATTTCTACATCCCATGGCCTTTCCCAACCCTTTAAATTTTTCTCTTACAGGTCTAACACTTCCAAAAAACCAATACAACGCCCACCCGGAACAATATATAAAGCTAAACGAACCGTTCACTGGGCACTTATCCGTACGAAAATCCCTATTGATTTACATGTTTTTACAAGGAAATAAAATGTGAAAAAAATATTTCTACATCCCATGGCCTTTCCCAACCATTTAAATTTTTCTCTTACAGGTCTACCACTTCCGAAAAACCAATACAACGCCCACCCGGAACAATATATAAAGCTAAACGAACCGTTCACTGGGCACTTATCCGTACGAAAATCCCTATTGTTTTACCTGTTTTTACAAGGAAATAAAATGTGAAAAAAATGTTTCTACATCCCATGGCCTTTCCCAACCATTTAAATTTTTCTCTTACAGGTCTAACACTTCCGAAAAACCAATACAACGCCCCCCCGGAACAATATATAAAGCTAAACGAACCGTTCACTGGGCACTTATCCTTACGAAAATCCCTATTAATTTACCTGTTTTTACAAGGAAATAAAATGTGAAAAAAATATTTCTACATCCCATGGCCTTTCCCAACCATTTAAATTTTTCTCTTACAGGTCTAATACTTCCGAAAAACCAATACAACGCCCACGCGGAACAATATATAAAGCTAAACGAACCGTTCACTGGGTACTTACATGTACGAAAATCCCTATTGTTTTACCTGATTTTACAAGGAAATAAAATGTGAAAAAAATATTTCTACATCCCATGGCCTTTCCCAACCATTTAAATTTTTCTCTTACAGGTCTAACACTTCCGAAAAACCAATACAACGCCCACCCGGAACAATATATAAAGCTAAACGAACCGTTCACTGGGCACTTATCCGTACGAAAATCCCTATTGATTTACCAGATTTTACAAGGAAATAAAATGTGAAAAAAATATTTCTACATCCCATGGCCTTTCCCAACCATTTAAATTTTTCTCTTACAGGCCTACCACTTCCGAAAAACCAATACAACGCCCACCCGGAACAATATATAAAGCTAAACGAACCATTCACTGGGCACTTATCCGTACGAAAATCCCTATTGATTTACCTGATTTTACAAGGAAATAAAATGTGAAAAAAATATTTCTACATCCCATGGCCTTTCCCAACCATTTAAATTTTTCTCTTACAGGTCTAACACTTCCGAAAAACCAATACAACGACCACCCGGAACAATATCTAAAGCTAAATGAACCGTTCACTGGGTACTTATCCGTAAGAAAATCCCTATTGATTTACCTGTTTTTACAAGGAAATAAAATGTGAAAAAATATTTCTACATCCCATGGCCTTTCCCAACCATTTAAATTTTTCTCTTACAGGTCTAATACATCCGAAAAAGCAATACAACGCCCACCCGGAACAATATATAAAGCTAAACGAACCGTTCACTGGGTACTTACACGTACGAAAATCCCTATTGATTTACCTTATTTTACAAGGAAATAAAATATGAAAAAAATATTTCTACATCCCATGGCCTTTCCCAACCATTTAAATTTTTCTCTTACATTTCTAACACTTCCAAAAAACCAATACAACGCCCACCCGGAACAATATATAAAGCTAAACGAACCGTTCACTGGGCACTTATCCGTACGAAAATCCCTATTGATTTAGCTGATTTTACAAGAAAATAAAATGTGAAAAAAATATTTCTACATCCCATGGCCTTTCCCAACCCTTTAAATTTTTCTCTTACAGGTCTAACACTTCCAAAAAACCAATACAACGCCCACCCGGAACAATATATAAAGCTAAACGAACCGTTCACTGGGCACTTATCCGTACGAAAATCCCTATTGATTTACATGTTTTTACAAGGAAATAAAATGTGAAAAAAATATTTCTACATCCCATGGCCTTTCCCAACCATTTAAATTTTTCTCTTAGAGGTCTACCACTTCCGAAAAACCAATACAACGCCCACCCGGAACAATATATAAAGCTAAACGAACCGTTCACTGGGCACTTATCCGTACGAAAATCCCTATTGATTTATCTGTTTTTACAAGGAAGTAAAATGTGAAAAAAATATTTCTACATCCCATGGCCTTTCGAAACCATTTAAATTTTTCTCTTACAGGTCTAACACTTCCGAAAAACCAATACAACGCCCACCCGGAACAATATATAAAGCTAAACGAACCGTTCACTGGGCACTTATCCGTACGAAAATCCCTATTGATTTACCTGATTTTACAAGGAAATAAAATGTGAAAAAAATATTTCTACATCCCATGGCCTTTCCCAACCATTTAAATTTTTCTCTTACAGGTCTAATACATCCGAAAAAGCAATATAACAACCACCCGGAACAATATATAAAGCTAAACGAACCGTTCACTGGGTACTTACACGTACGAAAATCCCTATTGATTTACCTTATTTTACAAGGAAATAAAATGTGAAAAAAATATTTCTACACCCCATGGCCTTTCCCAACCATTTAAATTTTTCTCTTACAGGGCTAACATTTCTGAAAAACCAATACAACACCCACCCGGAAAAATATATAAAGCTAAACGAACCGTTCACTTGGTACTTATCCGTAAGAAAATCCCTATTGATTTATCTGTTTTTACAAGGAAGTAAAATGTGAAAAAAATATTTCTACATTCCATGGCCTTTCCCAACCATTTAAATTTTCCTCTTACAGGTCTAACACTTCCGAAAAACCAATACAACGCCCACCCGGAACAATATATAAAGCTAAACGAACCGTTCACTGGGTACTTATCCGTACGAAAATCCCTATTGATTTACCTCTTTTTACAAGGAAATAAAATGTGAAAAAAATATTTCTACATCCCATGGCTTTTCCCAACCATTTAAATTTTTCTCTTACAGGTCTAACACTTCCGAAAAACCAATACAACGCCCACCCGGAAAAATATATAAAGCTAAACGAACCGTTCACTGGGTACTTATCCGTACGAAAATCCCTATTGATTTACCTTATTTTACAAGGAAATAAAATATGAAAAAAATATTTCTACATCCCATGGCCTTTCCCAACCATTTAAATATTTCTCTTACATTTCTAACACTTTCAAAAAACCAATACAACGCCCACCCGGAACAATATATAAAGCTAAACAAACCGTTCACTGGGCACTTATCCGTACGAAAATCCCTATTGATTTACCTGATTTTACAAGAAAATAAAATGTGAAAAAAATATTTCTACATCCCATGGCCTTTCCCAACCCTTTAAATTTTTCTCTTACAGGTCTAACACTTCCAAAAAACCAATACAACGCCCACCCGGAACAATATATAAAGCTAAACGAACCGTTCACTGGGCACTTATCCGTACGAAAATCCCTATTGATTTACATGTTTTTACAAGGAAATAAAATGTGAAAAAAATATTTCTACATCCCATGGCCTTTCCCAACCATTTAAATTTTTCTCTTACAGGTCTACCACTTCCGAAAAACCAATACAACGCCCACCCGGAACAATATATAAAGCTAAACGAACCGTTCACTGGGCACTTATCCGTACGAAAATCCCTATTGTTTTACCTGTTTTTACAAGGAAATAAAATGTGAAAAAAATGTTTCTACATCCCATGGCCTTTCCCAACCATTTAAATTTTTCTCTTACAGGTCTAACACTTCCGAAAAACCAATACAACGCCCCCCCGGAACAATATATAAAGCTAAACGAACCGTTCACTGGGCACTTATCCTTACGAAAATCCCTATTAATTTACCTGTTTTTACAAGGAAATAAAATGTGAAAAAAATATTTCTACATCCCATGGCCTTTCCCAACCATTTAAATTTTTCTCTTACAGGTCTAATACTTCCGAAAAACCAATACAACGCCCACGCGGAACAATATATAAAGCTAAACGAACCGTTCACTGGGCACTTATCCGTACGAAAATCCCTATTGATTTACCAGATTTTACAAGGAAATAAAATGTGAAAAAAATATTTCTACATCCCATGGCCTTTCCCAACCATTTAAATTTTTCTCTTACAGGCCTACCACTTCCGAAAAACCAATACAACGCCCACCCGGAACAATATATAAAGCTAAACGAACCATTCACTGGGCACTTATCCGTACGAAAATCCCTATTGATTTACCTGATTTTACAAGGAAATAAAATGTGAAAAAAATATTTCTACATCCCATGGCCTTTCCCAACCATTTAAATTTTTCTCTTACAGGTCTAACACTTCCGAAAAACCAATACAACGACCACCTGGAACAATATCTAAAGCTAAATGAACCGTTCACTGGGTACTTATCCGTAAGAAAATCCCTATTGATTTACCTGTTTTTACAAGGAAATAAAATGTGAAAAAAATATTTCTACACCCCATGGCCTTTCCCAACCATTTAAATTTTTCTCTTACAGGTCTAACACTTCCGAAAAACCAATACAACGCCCCCCCGGAACAATATATAAAGCTAAACGAACCGTTCACTGGACACTTATCCTTACGAAAATCCCTATTGATTTACCTTATTTTACAAGGAAATAAAATGTGAAAAAAATATTTCTACACCCCATGGCCTTTCCCAACCATTTAAATTTTTCTCTTACAGGGCTAACATTTCTGAAAAACCAATACAACACCCACCCGGAAAAATATATAAAGCTAAACGAACCGTTCACTTGGTACTTATCCGTAAGAAAATCCCTATTGATTTATCTGTTTTTACAAGGAAGTAAAATGTGAAAAAAATATTTCTACATTCCATGGCCTTTCCCAACCATTTAAATTTTCCTCTTACAGGTCTAACACTTCCGAAAAACCAATACAACGCCCACCCGGAACAATATATAAAGCTAAACGAACCGTTCACTGGGCACTTATCCGTACGAAAATCCCTATTGTTTTACCTGTTTTTACAAGGAAATAAAATGTGAAAAAAATGTTTCTACATCCCATGGCCTTTCCCAACCATTTAAATTTTTCTCTTACAGGTCTAACACTTCCGAAAAACCAATACAACGCCCCCCCGGAACAATATATAAAGCTAAACGAACCGTTCACTGGGCACTTATCCTTACGAAAATCCCTATTAATTTACCTGTTTTTACAAGGAAATAAAATGTGAAA
Source organism: Paroedura picta (assembly GCF_049243985.1). Classification (NCBI taxonomy): domain Eukaryota; kingdom Metazoa; phylum Chordata; class Lepidosauria; order Squamata; family Gekkonidae; genus Paroedura; species Paroedura picta. The sequence goes on from NC_135372.1 coordinate 20,402,971, forward strand.
AAAATATTTCTACATCCCATGGCCTTTCCCAACCATTTAAATTTTTCTCTTACAGGTCTAATACTTCCGAAAAACCAATACAACGCCCACGCGGAACAATATATAAAGCTAAACGAACCGTTCACTGGGTACTTACATGTACGAAAATCCCTATTGTTTTACCTGATTTTACAAGGAAATAAAATGTGAAAAAAATATTTCTACATCCCATGGCCTTTCCCAACCATTTAAATTTTTCTCTTACAGGTCTAACACTTCTGAAAAACCAATACAACGCCCACCCGGAACAATATATAAAGCTAAACGAACCGTTCACTGGGCACTTATCCGTACGAAAATCCCTATTGATTTACCAGATTTTACAAGGAAATAAAATGTGAAAAAAATATTTCTACATCCCATGGCCTTTCCCAACCATTTAAATTTTTCTCTTACAGGCCTACCACTTCCGAAAAACCAATACAACGCCCACCCGGAACAATATATAAAGCTAAACGAACCATTCACTGGGCACTTATCCGTACGAAAATCCCTATTGATTTACCTGATTTTACAAGGAAATAAAATGTGAAAAAAATATTTCTACATCCCATGGCCTTTCCCAACCATTTAAATTTTTCTCTTACAGGTCTAACACTTCCGAAAAACCAATACAACGACCACCCGGAACAATATCTAAAGCTAAATGAACCGTTCACTGGGTACTTATCCGTAAGAAAATCCCTATTGATTTACCTGTTTTTACAAGGAAATAAAATGTGAAAAAATATTTCTACATCCCATGGCCTTTCCCAACCATTTAAATTTTTCTCTTACAGGTCTAATACATCCGAAAAAGCAATACAACGCCCACCCGGAACAATATATAAAGCTAAACGAACCGTTCACTGGGTACTTACACGTACGAAAATCCCTATTGATTTACCTTATTTTACAAGGAAATAAAATATGAAAAAAATATTTCTACATACCATGGCCTTTCCCAACCATTTAAATTTTTCTCTTACATTTCTAACACTTCCAAAAAACCAATACAACGCCCACCCGGAACAATATATAAAGCGAAACGAACCGTTCACTGGGCACTTATCCGTACAAAAATCCCTATTGATTTAGCTGATTTTACAAGAAAATAAAATGTGAAAAAAATATTTCTACATCCCATGGCCTTTCCCAACCCTTTAAATTTTTCTCTTACAGGTCTAACACTTCCAAAAAACCAATACAACGCCCACCCGGAACAATATATAAAGCTAAACGAACCGTTCACTGGGCACTTATCCGTACGAAAATCCCTATTGATTTACATGTTTTTACAAGGAAATAAAATGTGAAAAAAATATTTCTACATCCCATGGCCTTTCCCAACCATTTAAATTTTTCTCTTAGAGGTCTACCACTTCCGAAAAACCAATACAACGCCCACCCGGAACAATATATAAAGCTAAACGAACCGTTCACTGGGCACTTATCCGTACGAAAATCCCTATTGTTTTACCTATTTTTACAAGGAAATAAAATGTGAAAAAAATGTTTCTACATCCCATGGCCTTTCCCAACCATTTAAATTTTTCTCTTACAGGTCTAACACTTCCGAAAAACCAATACAACGCCCCCCCGGAACAATATATAAAGCTAAACGAACCGTTCACTGGGCACTTATCCTTACGAAAATCCCTATTAATTTACCTGTTTTTACAAGGAAATAAAATGTGAAAAAATATTTCTACATCCCATGGCCTTTCCCAACCATTTAAATTTTTCTCTTACAGGTCTAATACATCCGAAAAAGCAATACAACGCCCACCCGGAACAATATATAAAGCTAAACGAACCGTTCACTGGGTACTTACACGTACGAAAATCCCTATTGATTTACCTTATTTTACAAGGAAATAAAATATGAAAAAAATATTTCTACATACCATGGCCTTTCCCAACCATTTAAATTTTTCTCTTACATTTCTAACACTTCCAAAAAACCAATACAACGCCCACCCGGAACAATATATAAAGCTAAACGAACCGTTCACTGGGCACTTATCCGTACAAAAATCCCTATTGATTTAGCTGATTTTACAAGAAAATAAAATGTGAAAAAAATATTTCTACATCCCATGGCCTTTCCCAACCCTTTAAATTTTTCTCTTACAGGTCTAACACTTCCAAAAAACCAATACAACGCCCACCCGGAACAATATATAAAGCTAAACGAACCGTTCACTGGGCACTTATCCGTACGAAAATCCCTATTGATTTACATGTTTTTACAAGGAAATAAAATGTGAAAAAAATATTTCTACATCCCATGGCCTTTCCCAACCATTTAAATTTTTCTCTTAGAGGTCTACCACTTCCGAAAAACCAATACAACGCCCACCCGGAACAATATATAAAGCTAAACGAACCGTTCACTGGGCACTTATCCGTACGAAAATCCCTATTGTTTTACCTATTTTTACAAGGAAATAAAATGTGAAAAAAATGTTTCTACATCCCATGGCCTTTCCCAACCATTTAAATTTTTCTCTTACAGGTCTAACACTTCCGAAAAACCAATACAACGCCCCCCCGGAACAATATATAAAGCTAAACGAACCGTTCACTGGGCACTTATCCTTACGAAAATCCCTATTAATTTACCTGTTTTTACAAGGAAATAAAATGTGAAAAAAATATTTCTACATCCCATGGCCTTTCCCAACCATTTAAATTTTTCTCTTACAGGTCTAATACTTCCGAAAAACCAATACAACGCCCACGCGGAACAATATATAAAGCTAAACGAACCGTTCACTGGGTACTTACATGTACGAAAATCCCTATTGTTTTACCTGATTTTACAAGGAAATAAAATGTGAAAAAAATATTTCTACATCCCATGGCCTTTCCCAACCATTTAAATTTTTCTCTTACAGGTCTAACACTTCCGAAAAACCAATACAACGCCCACCCGGAACAATATATAAAGCTAAACGAACCGTTCACTGGGCACTTATCCGTACGAAAATCCCTATTGATTTACCAGATTTTACAAGGAAATAAAATGTGAAAAAAATATTTCTACATCCCATGGCCTTTCCCAACCATTTAAATTTTTCTCTTACAGGCCTACCACTTCCGAAAAACCAATACAACGACCACCCGGAACAATATCTAAAGCTAAACGAACCGTTCACTGGGTACTTATCCGTAAGAAAATCCCTATTGATTTACCTTTTTTTACAAGGAAATAAAATGTGAAAAAATATTTCTACATCCCATGGCCTTTCCCAACCATTTAAATTTTTCTCTTACATGTCTAATACTTCCGAAAAACCAATACAACGCCCACCCGGAACAATATATAAAGCTAAACGAACCGTTCACTGGGTACTTACACGTACGAAAATCCCTATTGTTTTACCTGTTTTTACAAGGAAATAAAATGTGAAAAAAATATTTCTACATCCCATGGCCTTTCCAAACCATTTAAATTTTTCTCTTACAGGTCTAACACTTTCGAAAAACCAATACAACGCCCACCCGGAACAATATATAAAGCTAAACGAACCGTTCACTGGGCACTTATCTGTACGAAAATCCCTATTGATTTATCTGATTTTACAAGGAAATAAAATGTGAAAAAATATTTCTACATCCCATGGCCTTTCCCAACCATTTAAATTTTTCTCTTACAGGTGTAACACTTCCGAAAAACCAATACAACGACCACCCGGAACAATATCTAAAGCTAAACGAACCGTTCACTTGGTACTTATCCGTAAGAAAATCCCTATTGATTTACCTGTTTTTACAAGGAAATAAAATGTGAAAAAATATTTCTACATCCCATGGCCTTTCCCAACCATTTAAATTTTTCTCTTACAGGTCTAATACATCCGAAAAAGCAATATAACAACCACCCGGAACAATATATAAAGCTAAACGAACCGTTCACTGGGTACTTACACGTACGAAAACCCCTATTGATTTACCTTATTTTACAAGGAAATAAAATGTGAAAAAAATATTTCTACATCCCATGGCCTTTCCCAACCATTTAAATTTTTCTCTTACAGGGCTAACATTTCTGAAAAACCAATACAACACCCACCCGGAAAAATATATAAAGCTAAACGATCCGTTCACTTGGTACTTATCCGTAAGAAAATCCCTATTGATTTATCTGTTTTTACAAGGAAGTAAAATGTGAAAAAAATATTTCTACATTCCATGGCCTTTCCCAACCATTTAAATTTTCCTCTTACAGGTCTAACACTTCCGAAAAACCAATACAACGCCCACCCGGAACAATATATAAAGCTAAACGAACCGTTCACTGGGTACTTATCCGTACGAAAATCCCTATTGATTTACCTGTTTTTACAAGGAAATAAAATGTGAAAAAAATATTTCTACATCCCATGGCTTTTCCCAACCATTTAAATTTTTCTCTTACAGGTCTAACACTTCTGAAAAACCAATACAACGCCCACCCGGAACAATATATAAAGCTAAACGAACCGTTCACTGGGCACTTATCCGTACGAAAATCCCTATTGTTTTACCTGTTTTTACAAGGAAATAAAATGTGAAAAAAATATTTCTACATCCCATGGCCTTTCGAAACCATTTAAATTTTTCTCTTACAGGTCTAACACTTCCGAAAAACCAATACAACGCCCACCCGGAACAATATATAAAGCTAAACGAACCGTTCACTGGGCACTTATCCGTACGAAAATCCCTATTGATTTACCTGATTTTACAAGGAAATAAAATGTGAAAAAAATATTTCTACATCCCATGGCCTTTCCCAACCATTTAAATTTTTCTCTTACAGGTCTAATACATCCGAAAAAGCACTATATCAACCACCCGGAACAATATATAAAGCTAAACGAACCGTTCACTGGGTACTTACACGTACGAAAATCCCTATTGATTTACCTTATTTTACAAGGAAATAAAATGTGAAAAAAATATTTCTACATCCCATGGCCTTTCCCAACCATTTAAATTTTTCTCTTACAGGGCTAACATTTCTGAAAAACCAATACAACACCCACCCGGAAAAATATATAAAGCTAAACGAACCGTTCACTTGGTACTTATCCGTAAGAAAATCCCTATTGATTTATCTGTTTTTACAAGGAAGTAAAATGTGAAAAAAATATTTCTACATTCCATGGCCTTTCCCAACCATTTAAATTTTCCTCTTACAGGTCTAACACTTCTGAAAAACCAATACAACGCCCACCCGGAACAATATATAAAGCTAAACGAACCGTTCACTGGGTACTTATCCGTACGAAAATCCCTATTGATTTACCTCTTTTTACAAGGAAATAAAATGTGAAAAAAATATTTCTACATCCCATGGCTTTTCCCAACCATTTAAATTTTTCTCTTACAGGTCTAACACTTCCGAAAAACCAATACAACGCCCACCCGGAACAATATATAAAGCTAAACGAACCGTTCACTGGGTACTTATCCGTACGAAAATCCCTATTGATTTACCTGTTTTTACAAGGAAATAAAATGTGAAAAAAATATTTCTACATCCCATGGCTTTTCCCAACCATTTAAATTTTTCTCTTACAGGTCTAACACTTCCGAAAAACCAATACAACGCCCTCCCAGAACAATATATAAAGCTAAACGAACCGTTCACTGGGTACTTATCCGTACGAAAATCCCTATTGATTTACATGTTTTTACAAGGAAATAAAATGTGAAAAAAATATTTCTACATCCCATGGCCTTTCCCAACCATTTAAATTTTTCTCTTACAGGTCTACCACTTCCGAAAAACCAATACAACGCCCACCCGGAACAATATATAAAGCTAAACGAACCGTTCACTGGGCACTTATCCGTACGAAAATCCCTATTGTTTTACCTATTTTTACAAGGAAATAAAATGTGAAAAAAATATTTCTACATCCCATGGCCTTTCGAAACCATTTAAATTTTTCTCTTACAGGTCTAACACTTCTGAAAAACCAATACAACGCCCACCCGGAACAATATATAAAGCTAAACGAACCGTTCACTGGGCACTTATCCGTACGAAAATCCCTATTGTTTTACCTGTTTTTACAAGGAAATAAAATGTGAAAAAAATGTTTCTACATCCCATGGCCTTTCTCAACCATTTAAATTTTTCTCTTACAGGTCTAACACTTCCGAAAAACCAATACAACGCCCACCCGGAACAATATATAAAGCTAAACGAACCGTTCACTGGGCACTTATCCGTACGAAAATCCCTATTGATTTACCTGTTTTAACAAGGAAATAAAATGTGAAAAAAATATTTCTACATCCCATGGCCTTTCCCAACCATTTAAATTTTTCTCTTACAGGGCTAACACTTCCGAAAAACCAATACAACACCCACCCGGAACAATATATAAAGCTAAACGAACCGTTCACTTGGTACTTATCCGTAAGAAAATCCCTATTGATTTATCTGTTTTTACAAGGAAGTAAAATGTGAAAAAAATATTTCTACATTCCATGGCCTTTCCCAACCATTTAAATTTTTCTCTTACAGGTCTAACACTTCTGAAAAACCAATACAACGCCCACCCGGAACAATATATAAAGCTAAACGAACCGTTCACTGGGCACTTATCCGTACGAAAATCCCTATTGTTTTACCTGTTTTTACAAGGAAATAAAATGTGAAAAAAATGTTTCTACATCCCATGGCCTTTCTCAACCATTTAAATTTTTCTCTTACAGGTCTAACACTTCCGAAAAACCAATACAACGCCCACCCGGAACAATATATAAAGCTAAACGAACCGTTCACTGGGCACTTATCCTTACGAAAATCCCTATTGATTTACCTGATTTTACAAGGAAATAAAATGTGAAAAAAATATTTCTCCATCCCATGGCCTTTCCCAACCATTTAAATTTTTCTCTTACAGGTCTAACACTTCCGAAAAACCAATACAACGACCACCCGGAACAATATCTAAAGCTAAATGAACCGTTCACTGGGCACTTATCCGTACGAAAATCCCTATTGTTTTACCTGTTTTTACAAGGAAATAAAATGTGAAAAAAATGTTTCTACATCCCATGGCCTTTCTCAACCATTTAAATTTTTCTCTTACAGGTCTAACACTTTCGAAAAACCAATACAACGCCCACCCGGAACAATATATAAAGCTAAACGAACCGTTCACTGGGCACTTATCCTTACGAAAATCCCTATTGATTTACCTGTTTTTACAAGGAAATAAAATGTGAAAAAAATATTTCTACAACCCATGGCCTTTCCCAACCATTTAAATTTTTCTCTTACAGGTCTAACACTTCCGAAAAACCAATACAACGCCCACCCGGAACAATATATAAAGCTAAACGAACCGTTCACTGGGCACTTATCCGTACGAAAATCCCTACTGTTTTACCTGTTTTTACAAGGAAATAAAATGTGAAAAAAATATTTCTACATCCCATGGCCTTTCAAAACCATTTAAATTTTTCTCTTACAGGTCTAACACTTCCGAAAAACCAATACAACGCCCACCCGGAACAATATATAAAGCTAAACGAACCGTTCACTGGGCACTTATACGTACGAAAATCCCTATTGATTTACCTGATTTTACAAGGAAATAAAATGTGAAAAAAATATTTCTACATCCCATGGCCTTTCCCAACCATTCAAATTTTTCTCTTACAGTTCTAATACATCTGAAAAAGCAATAGAACGCCCACCCGGAACAATATATAAAGCTAAACGAACCGTTCACTGGGTACTTACACGTACGAAACTCCCTATTGATTTACATTATTTTACAAGGAAATAAAATGTGAAAGAAATATTTCTACATCCCATGGCCTTTCCCAACCATTTAAATTTTTCTCTTACAGGTCTAACACTTCCGAAAAACCAATACAACGCCCACCCAGAACAATATATAAAGCTAAACGAACCGTTCACTGGGCACTTATCCGTACGAAAATCCCTATTGATTTACCTGTTTTAACAAGGAAATAAAATGTGAAAAAAATATTTCTAAATCCCATGGCCTTTCCCAACCATTTAAATTTTTCTCTTACAGGGCTAACACTTCCGAAAAACCAATACAACACCCACCCGGAACAATATATAAAGCTAAACGAACCGTTCACTTGGTACTTATCCGTAAGAAAATCCCTATTGATTTATCTGTTTTTACAAGGAAGTAAAATGTGAAAAAAATATTTCTACATTCCATGGCCTTTCCCAACCATTTAAATTTTTCTCTTACAGGTCTAACACTTCCGAAAAACCAATACAACGCCCACCCGGAACAATATATAAAGCTAAACGAACCGTTCACTGGGCACTTATCCGTACGAAAATCCCTATTGTTTTACCTGTTTTTACAAGGAAATAAAATGTGAAAAAAATGTTTCTACATCCCATGGCCTTTCCAAACCATTTAAATTTTTCTCTTACAGGTCTAACACTTCCGAAAAACCAATACAACGCCCACCCGGAACAATATATAAAGCTAAACGAACCGTTCACTGGGCACTTATCCTTACGAAAATCCCTATTGATTTACCTGTTTTACATGGAAATAAAATGTGAAAAAAATATTTCTACAACCCATGGCATTTCCCAACCATTTAAATTTTTCTCTTACAGGTCTAACACTTCCGAAAAACCAATACAACGCCCACCCGGAACAATATATAAAGCTAAACGAACCGTTCACTGGGCACTTATCCGTACGAAAATCCCTATTGATTTACCTGATTTTACAAGGAAATAAAATGTGAAAAAAATATTTCTACATCCCATGGCCTTTACCAACCATTTAAATTTTTCTCTTACAGGTTTAACACTTCCGAAAAACCAATACAACGACCACCCGGAACAATATCTAAAGCTAAACGAACCGTTCACTGGGTACTTATCCGTAAGAAAATCCCTATTGATTTACCTGTTTTTACAAGGAAATAAAATGTGAAAAAATATTTCTACATCCCATGGCCTTTCCCAACCATTTAAATTTTTCTCTTACAGGTCTAACACTTCCGAAAAACCAATACAACGCCCACCCGGAACAATATATAAAGCTAAACGAACCGTTCACTTGGTACTTATCCGTAAGAAAATCCCTATTGATTTATCTGTTTTTACAAGGAAGTAAAATGTGAAAAAAATATTTCTACATTCCATGGCCTTTCCCAACCATTTAAATTTTTCTCTTACAGGTCTAACACTTCCGAAAAACCAATACAACGCCCACCCGGAACAATATATAAAGCTAAACGAACCGTTCACTGGGCACTTATCCGTACGAAAATCCCTATTGTTTTACCTGTTTTTACAAGGAAATAAAATGTGAAAAAATATTTCTACATCCCATGGCCTTTCCCAACCATCTAAATTTTTCTCTTACAGGTCTAACACTTCCGAAAAACCAATACAACGCCCACCCGGAACAATATATAAAGCTAAACGAACCGTTCACTGGGTACTTACACGTACGAAAATCCCTATTGATTTACCTGATTTTACAAGGAAATAAAATGTGAAAAAAAATATTTCTACATCCCATGGCCTTTCGAAACCATTTAAATTTTTCTCTTACAGGTCTAACACTTCCGAAAAACCAATACAACGACCAGCCAGAACAATATCTAAAGCTAAATGAACCGTTCACTGGGTACTTATCCGTAAGAAAATCCCTATTGATTTACCTGTTTTTACAAGGAAATAAAATGTGAAAAAATATTTCTACATCCCATGGCCTTTCCCAACCATTTAAATTTTTCTCTTACAGGTCTAATACATCTGAAAAAGCAATAGAACGCCCACCCGGAACAATATATAAAGCTAAATGAACCGTTCACTGGGTACTTACACGTACGAAACTCCCTATTGATTTACATTATTTTACAAGGAAATAAAATGTGAAAGAAATATTTCTACATCCCATGGCCTTTCCCAACCATTTAAATTTTTCTCTTACAGGTCTAACACTTCCGAAAAACCAATACAACGCCCACCCGGAACAATATATAAAGCTAAACGAACCGTTCACTGGGCACTTATCCGTACGAAAATCCCTATTGATTAACCTGTTTTAACAAGGAAATAAAATGTGAAAAAAATATTTCTACATCCCATGGCCTTTCCCAACCATTTAAATTTTTCTCTTACAGGGCTAACACTTCCGAAAAACCAATACAACACCCACCCGGAACAATATATAAAGCTAAACGAACCGTTCACTTGGTACTTATCCGTAAGAAAATCCCTATTGATTTATCTGTTTTTACAAGGAAGTAAAATGTGAAAAAAATATTTCTACATTCCATGGCCTTTCCCAACCATTTAAATTTTTCTCTTACAGGTCTAACACTTCCGAAAAACCAATACAACGCCAACCCGGAACAATATATAAAGCTAAACGAACCGTTCACTGGGCACTTATCCGTACGAAAATCCCTATTAATTCACCTGTTTTTACAAGGAAATAAAATGTGAAAAAATATTTCTACATCCCATGGCCTTTCCCAACCATTTAAATTTTTCTCTTACATGTCTAATACTTCCGAAAAACCAATACAACGCCCACCCGGAACAATATATAAAGCTAAACGAACCGTTCACTGGGTACTTACACGTACGAAAATCCCTATTGTTTTACCTGTTTTTACAAGGAAATAAAATGTGAAAAAAATATTTCTACATCCCATGGCCTTTCCAAACCATTTAAATTTTTCTCTTACAGGTCTAACACTTTCGAAAAACCAATACAACGCCCACCCGGAACAATATATAAAGCTAAACGAACCGTTCACTGGGCACTTATCTGTACGAAAATCCCTATTGATTTATCTGATTTTACAAGGAAATAAAATGTGAAAAAATATTTCTACATCCCATGGCCTTTCCCAACCATTTAAATTTTTCTCTTACAGGTGTAACACTTCCGAAAAACCAATACAACGACCACCCGGAACAATATCTAAAGCTAAACGAACCGTTCACTTGGTACTTATCCGTAAGAAAATCCCTATTGATTTACCTGTTTTTACAAGGAAATAAAATGTGAAAAAATATTTCTACATCCCATGGCCTTTCCCAACCATTTAAATTTTTCTCTTACAGGTCTAATACATCCGAAAAAGCAATATAACAACCACCCGGAACAATATATAAAGCTAAACGAACCGTTCACTGGGTACTTACACGTACGAAAATCCCTATTGATTTACCTTATTTTACAAGGAAATAAAATGTGAAAAAAATATTTCTACATCCCATGGCCTTTCCCAACCATTTAAATTTTTCTCTTACAGGGCTAACATTTCTAAAAAACCAATACAACACCCACCCGGAAAAATATATAAAGCTAAACGATCCGTTCACTTGGTACTTATCCGTAAGAAAATCCCTATTGATTTATCTGTTTTTACAAGGAAGTAAAATGTGAAAAAAATATTTCTACATTCCATGGCCTTTCCCAACCATTTAAATTTTCCTCTTACAGGTCTAACACTTCCGAAAAACCAATACAACGCCCACCCGGAACAATATATAAAGCTAAACGAACCGTTCACTGGGTACTTATCCGTACGAAAATCCCTATTGATTTACCTGTTTTTACAAGGAAATAAAATGTGAAAAAAATATTTCTACATCCCATGGCTTTTCCCAACCATTTAAATTTTTCTCTTACAGGTCTAACACTTCCGAAAAACCAATACAACGCCCACCCGGAACAATATATAAAGCTAAACGAACCGTTCACTGGGCACTTATCCGTACGAAAATCCCTATTGTTTTACCTGTTTTTACAAGGAAATAAAATGTGAAAAAAATATTTCTACATCCCATGGCCTTTCGAAACCATTTAAATTTTTCTCTTACAGGTCTAACACTTCCGAAAAACCTATACAACGCCCACCCGGAACAATATATAAAGCTAAACGAACCGTTCACTGGGCACTTATCCGTACGAAAATCCCTATTGATTTACCTGATTTTACAAGGAAATAAAATGTGAAAAAAATATTTCTACATCCCATGGCCTTTCCCAACCATTTAAATTTTTCTCTTACAGGTCTAATACATCCGAAAAAGCAATATAACAACCACCCGGAACAATATATAAAGCTAAACGAACCGTTCACTGGGTACTTACACGTACGAAAATCCCTATTGATTTACCTTATTTTACAAGGAAATAAAATGTGAAAAAAATATTTCTACATCCCATGGCCTTTCCCAACCATTTAAATTTTTCTCTTACAGGGCTAACATTTCTGAAAAACCAATACAACACCCACCCGGAAAAATATATAAAGCTAAACGAACCGTTCACTTGGTACTTATCCGTAAGAAAATCCCTATTGATTTATCTGTTTTTACAAGGAAGTAAAATGTGAAAAAAATATTTCTACATTCCATGGCCTTTCCCAACCATTTAAATTTTCCTCTTACAGGTCTAACACTTCCGAAAAACCAATACAACGCCCACCCGGAACAATATATAAAGCTAAACGAACCGTTCACTGGGTACTTATCCGTACGAAAATCCCTATTGATTTACCTCTTTTTACAAGGAAATAAAATGTGAAAAAAATATTTCTACATCCCATGGCTTTTCCCAACCATTTAAATTTTTCTCTTACAGGTCTAACACTTCCGAAAAACCAATACAACGCCCACCCGGAACAATATATAAAGCTAAACGAACCGTTCACTGGGTACTTATCCGTACGAAAATCCCTATTGATTTACCTGTTTTTACAAGGAAATAAAATGTGAAAAAAATATTTCTACATCCCATGGCTTTTCCCAACCATTTAAATTTTTCTCTTACAGGTCTAACACTTCCGAAAAACCAATACAACGCCCTCCCAGAACAATATATAAAGCTAAACGAACCGTTCACTGGGTACTTATCCGTACGAAAATCCCTATTGATTTACATGTTTTTACAAGGAAATAAAATGTGAAAAAAATATTTCTACATCCCATGGCCTTTCCCAACCATTTAAATTTTTCTCTTACAGGTCTACCACTTCCGAAAAACCAATACAACGCCCACCCGGAACAATATATAAAGCTAAACGAACCGTTCACTGGGCACTTATCCGTACGAAAATCCCTATTGTTTTACCTATTTTTACAAGGAAATAAAATGTGAAAAAAATATTTCTACATCCCATGGCCTTTCGAAACCATTTAAATTTTTCTCTTACAGGTCTAACACTTCTGAAAAACCAATACAACGCCCACCCGGAACAATATATAAAGCTAAACGAACCGTTCACTGGGCACTTATCCGTACGAAAATCCCTATTGTTTTACCTGTTTTTACAAGGAAATAAAATGTGAAAAAAATGTTTCTACATCCCATGGCCTTTCTCAACCATTTAAATTTTTCTCTTACAGGTCTAACACTTCCGAAAAACCAATACAACGCCCACCCGGAACAATATATAAAGCTAAACGAACCGTTCACTGGGCACTTATCCGTACGAAAATCCCTATTGATTTACCTGTTTTAACAAGGAAATAAAATGTGAAAAAAATATTTCTACATCCCATGGCCTTTCCCAACCATTTAAATTTTTCTCTTACAGGGCTAACACTTCCGAAAAACCAATACAACACCCACCCGGAACAATATATAAAGCTAAACGAACCGTTCACTTGGTACTTATCCGTAAGAAAATCCCTATTGATTTATCTGTTTTTACAAGGAAGTAAAATGTGAAAAAAATATTTCTACATTCCATGGCCTTTCCCAACCATTTAAATTTTTCTCTTACAGGTCTAACACTTCTGAAAAACCAATACAACGCCCACCCGGAACAATATATAAAGCTAAACGAACCGTTCACTGGGCACTTATCCGTACGAAAATCCCTATTGTTTTACCTGTTTTTACAAGGAAATAAAATGTGAAAAAAATGTTTCTACATCCCATGGCCTTTCTCAACCATTTAAATTTTTCTCTTACAGGTCTAACACTTCCGAAAAACCAATACAACGCCCACCCGGAACAATATATAAAGCTAAACGAACCGTTCACTGGGCACTTATCCTTACGAAAATCCCTATTGATTTACCTGATTTTACAAGGAAATAAAATGTGAAAAAAATATTTCTCCATCCCATGGCCTTTCCCAACCATTTAAATTTTTCTCTTACAGGTCTAACACTTCCGAAAAACCAATACAACGACCACCCGGAACAATATCTAAAGCTAAATGAACCGTTCACTGGGCACTTATCCGTACGAAAATCCCTATTGTTTTACCTGTTTTTACAAGGAAATAAAATGTGAAAAAAATGTTTCTACATCCCATGGCCTTTCTCAACCATTTAAATTTTTCTCTTACAGGTCTAACACTTTCGAAAAACCAATACAACGCCCACCCGGAACAATATATAAAGCTAAACGAACCGTTCACTGGGCACTTATCCTTACGAAAATCCCTATTGATTTACCTGTTTTTACAAGGAAATAAAATGTGAAAAAAATATTTCTACAACCCATGGCCTTTCCCAACCATTTAAATTTTTCTCTTACAGGTCTAACACTTCCGAAAAACCAATACAACGCCCACCCGGAACAATATATAAAGCTAAACGAACCGTTCACTGGGCACTTATCCGTACGAAAATCCCTACTGTTTTACCTGTTTTTACAAGGAAATAAAATGTGAAAAAAATATTTCTACATCCCATGGCCTTTCAAAACCATTTAAATTTTTCTCTTACAGGTCTAACACTTCCGAAAAACCAATACAACGCCCACCCGGAACAATATATAAAGCTAAACGAACCGTTCACTGGGCACTTATACGTACGAAAATCCCTATTGATTTACCTGATTTTACAAGGAAATAAAATGTGAAAAAAATATTTCTACATCCCATGGCCTTTCCCAACCATTCAAATTTTTCTCTTACAGTTCTAATACATCTGAAAAAGCAATAGAACGCCCACCCGGAACAATATATAAAGCTAAACGAACCGTTCACTGGGTACTTACACGTACGAAACTCCCTATTGATTTACATTATTTTACAAGGAAATAAAATGTGAAAGAAATATTTCTACATCCCATGGCCTTTCCCAACCATTTAAATTTTTCTCTTACAGGTCTAACACTTCCGAAAAACCAATACAACGCCCACCCAGAACAATATATAAAGCTGAACGAACCGTTCACTGGGCACTTATCCGTACGAAAATCCCTATTGATTTACCTGTTTTAACAAGGAAATAAAATGTGAAAAAAATATTTCTAAATCCCATGGCCTTTCCCAACCATTTAAATTTTTCTCTTACAGGGCTAACACTTCCGAAAAACCAATACAACACCCACCCGGAACAATATATAAAGCTAAACGAACCGTTCACTTGGTACTTATCCGTAAGAAAATCCCTATTGATTTATCTGTTTTTACAAGGAAGTAAAATGTGAAAAAAATATTTCTACATTCCATGGCCTTTCCCAACCATTTAAATTTTTCTCTTACAGGTCTAACACTTCCGAAAAACCAATACAACGCCCACCCGGAACAATATATAAAGCTAAACGAACCGTTCACTGGGCACTTATCCGTACGAAAATCCCTATTGTTTTACCTGTTTTTACAAGGAAATAAAATGTGAAAAAAATGTTTCTACATCCCATGGCCTTTCCAAACCATTTAAATTTTTCTCTTACAGGTCTAACACTTCCGAAAAACCAATACAACGCCCACCCGGAACAATATATAAAGCTAAACGAACCGTTCACTGGGCACTTATCCTTACGAAAATCCCTATTGATTTACCTGTTTTACATGGAAATAAAATGTGAAAAAAATATTTCTACAACCCATGGCCTTTCCCAACCATTTAAATTTTTCTCTTACAGGTCTAACACTTCCGAAAAACCAATACAACGCCCACCCGGAACAATATATAAAGCTAAACGAACCGTTCACTTGGTACTTATCCGTAAGAAAATCCCTATTGATTTATCTGTTTTTACAAGGAAGTAAAATGTGAAAAAAATATTTCTACATTCCATGGCCTTTCCCAACCATTTAAATTTTTCTCTTACAGGTCTAACACTTCCGAAAAACCAATACAACGCCCACCCGGAACAATATATAAAGCTAAACGAACCGTTCACTGGGCACTTATCCGTACGAAAATCCCTATTGTTTTACCTGTTTTTACAAGGAAATAAAATGTGAAAAAATATTTCTACATCCCATGGCCTTTCCCAACCATCTAAATTTTTCTCTTACAGGTCTAACACTTCCGAAAAACCAATACAACGCCCACCCGGAACAATATATAAAGCTAAACGAACCGTTCACTGGGTACTTACACGTACGAAAATCCCTATTGATTTACCTGATTTTACAAGGAAATAAAATGTGAAAAAAAATATTTCTACATCCCATGGCCTTTCGAAACCATTTAAATTTTTCTCTTACAGGTCTAACACTTCCGAAAAACCAATACAACGACCAGCCAGAACAATATCTAAAGCTAAATGAACCGTTCACTGGGTACTTATCCGTAAGAAAATCCCTATTGATTTACCTGTTTTTACAAGGAAATAAAATGTGAAAAAATATTTCTACATCCCATGGCCTTTCCCAACCATTTAAATTTTTCTCTTACAGGTCTAATACATCTGAAAAAGCAATAGAACGCCCACCCGGAACAATATATAAAGCTAAATGAACCGTTCACTGGGTACTTACACGTACGAAACTCCCTATTGATTTACATTATTTTACAAGGAAATAAAATGTGAAAGAAATATTTCTACATCCCATGGCCTTTCCCAACCATTTAAATTTTTCTCTTACAGGTCTAACACTTCCGAAAAACCAATACAACGCCCACCCGGAACAATATATAAAGCTAAACGAACCGTTCACTGGGCACTTATCCGTACGAAAATCCCTATTGATTAACCTGTTTTAACAAGGAAATAAAATGTGAAAAAAATATTTCTACATCCCATGGCCTTTCCCAACCATTTAAATTTTTCTCTTACAGGGCTAACACTTCCGAAAAACCAATACAACACCCACCCGGAACAATATATAAAGCTAAACGAACCGTTCACTTGGTACTTATCCGTAAGAAAATCCCTATTGATTTATCTGTTTTTACAAGGAAGTAAAATGTGAAAAAAATATTTCTACATTCCATGGCCTTTCCCAACCATTTAAATTTTTCTCTTACAGGTCTAACACTTCCGAAAAACCAATACAACGCCAACCCGGAACAATATATAAAGCTAAACGAACCGTTCACTGGGCACTTATCCGTACGAAAATCCCTATTAATTCACCTGTTTTTACAAGGAAATAAAATGTGAAAAAAATATTTCTACAACCCATGGCCTTTCCCAACCATTTAAATTTTTCTCTTACAGGTCTAATACTTCCGAAAAACCAATACAACGCCCACCCGGAACAATATATAAAGCTAAACGAACCGTTCACTGGGCACTTATCCGTACGAAAATCCCTATTGATTTACCTGATTTTACAAGGAAATAAAATGTGAAAAAAATATTTCTACATCCCATGGCCTTTCCCAACCATTTAAATTTTTCTCTTACAGGTTTAACACTTCCGAAAAACCAATACAACGACCACCCGGAACAATATCTAAAGCTAAACGAACCGTTCACTGGGTACTTATCCGTTAGAAAATCCCTATTGATTTACCTGTTTTTACAAGGAAATAAAATGTGAAAAAATATTTCTACATCCCATGGCCTTTCCCAACCATTTAAATTTTTCTCTTATAGGTCTAATACTTCCGAAAAACCAATACAATGCCCACCCGGACCAATATATAAAGCTAAACGAACCGTTCACTGGGTACTTAAACGTACGAAAATCCCTATTGATTTACCTGATTTTACAAGGAAATAAAATGTGAAAAAAATATTTCTACATCCCTTGGCCTTTCCCAACCATTTAAATTTTTCTCTTACAGGTCTAACACTTCTGAAAAACCAATACAACGCCCACCCGGAACAATATATAAAGCTAAACGAACCGTTCACTGGGCACTTATCCGTACGAAAATCCCTATTGTTTTACCTGTTTTTACAAGGAAATAAAATGTGAAAAAAATGTTTCTACATCCCATGGCCTTTCCCAACCATTTAAATTTTTCTCTTACAGGTCTAACACTTCCGAAAAACCAATACAACGCCCACCCGGAACAATATATAAAGCTAAACGAACCGTTCACTGGGCACTTATCCTTACGAAAATCCCTATTAATTTACCTGTTTTTACAAGGAAATAAAATGTGAAAAAAATATTTCTACAACCCATGGCCTTTCCCAACCATTTAAATTTTTCTCTTACAGGTCTAACACTTCCGAAAAACCAATACAACGCCCACCCGGAACAATATATAAAGCTAAACGAACCGTTCACTGGGCACTTATCCGTACGAAAATCCCTATTGATTTACCTGATTTTACAAGGAAATAAAATGTGAAAAAAATATTTCTACATCCCATGGCCTTTCCCAACCATTTAAATTTTTCTCTTACAGGTTTAACACTTCCGAAAAACCAATACAACGACCACCCGGAACAATATCTAAAGCTAAACGAACCGTTCACTGGGTACTTACACGTACGAAAATCCCTATTGATTTACCTGATTTTACAAGGAAATAAAATGTGAAAAAAATATTTCTACATCCCATGGCCTTTCCCAACCATTTAAATTTTTCTCTTACAGTTCTAATACATCCGAAAAAGCAATACAACGCCCACCCGGAACAATATATAAAGCTAAACGAACCGTTCTATGGGTACTTACACTTACGAAAATCCCTATTGATTTACCTTATTTTACAAGGAAATAAAATGTGAAGAAAATATTTCTACATCCCATGGCCTTTCCCAACCATTTAAATTTTTCTCTTACAGGTCTAATACTTCCGAAAAACCAATACAACGCCCACCCGGAACAATATATAAAGCTAAACGAACCGTTCACTGGGCACTTATCCGTACGAAAATCCCTATTGATTTACCTGATTTTACAAGGAAATAAAATGTGAAAAAAATATTTCTACATCCCATGGCCTTTCCCAACCATTTAAATTTTTCTCTTACAGGTCTAACACTTCCGAAAAACCAATACAACGCCCACCCGGAACAATATATAAAGCTAAACGAACCGTTCACTGGGCACTTATCCTTACGAAAATCCCTATTAATTTACCTGTTTTTACAAGGAAATAAAATGTGAAAAAAATATTTCTACAACCCATGGCCTTTCCCAACCATTTAAATTTTTCTCTTACAGGTCTAACACTTCCGAAAAACCAATACAACGCCCACCCGGAACAATATATAAAGCTAAACGAACCGTTCACTGGGCACTTATCCGTACGAAAATCCCTATTGATTTACCTGATTTTACAAGGAAATAAAATGTGAAAAAAATATTTCTACATCCCATGGCCTTTCCCAACCATTTAAATTTTTCTCTTACAGGTTTAACACTTCCGAAAAACCAATACAACGACCACCCGGAACAATATCTAAAGCTAAACGAACCGTTCACTGGGTACTTACACGTACGAAAATCCCTATTGATTTACCTGATTTTACAAGGAAATAAAATGTGAAAAAAAATATTTCTACATCCCATGGCCTTTCCCAACCATTTAAATTTTTCTCTTACAGTTCTAATACATCCGAAAAAGCAATACAACGCCCACCCGGAACAATATATAAAGCTAAACGAACCGTTCTATGGGTACTTACACTTACGAAAATCCCTATTGATTTACCTTATTTTACAAGGAAATAAAATGTGAAGAAAATATTTCTACATCCCATGGCCTTTCCCAACCATTTAAATTTTTCTCTTACAGGTCTAATACTTCCGAAAAACCAATACAACGCCCACCCGGAACAATATATAAAGCTAAATGAACCGTTCACTGGGCACTTATCCGTACGAAAATCCCTATTGATTTACCTGATTTTACAAGGAAATAAAATGTGAAAAAAATATTTCTACATCCCATGGCCTTTCCCAACCATTTAAATTTTTCTCTTACAGGTCTAACACTTCCGAAAAACCAATACAACGACCACCCGGAACAATATCTAAAGCTAAACGAACCGTTCACTGGGTACTTATCCGTTAGAAAATCCCTATTGATTTACCTGTTTTTACAAGGAAATAAAATGTGAAAAAATATTTCTACATCCCATGGCCTTTCCCAACCATTTAAATTTTTCTCTTATAGGTCTAATACTTCCGAAAAACCAATACAATGCCCACCCGGACCAATATATAAAGCTAAACGAACCGTTCACTGGGTACTTACACGTACGAAAATCCCTATTGATTTACCTGATTTTACAAGGAAATAAAATGTGAAAGAAATATTTCTACATCCCTTGGCCTTTCCCAACCATTTAAATTTTTCTCTTACAGGTCTAACACTTCCGAAAAACCAATACAACGCCCACCCGGAACAATATATAATGCTAAACGAACCGTTCACTGGGCACTTATCCGTACGGAAATCCCTATTGATTTACCTGTTTTAACAAGGAAATAAAATGTGAAAAAAATATTTCTACATCCCATGGCCTTTCCCAACCATTTAAATTTTTCTCTTACAAGGCTAACACTTCCGAAAAACCAATACAACACCCACCCGGAACAATATATAAAGCTAAACGAACCGTTCACTTGGTACATATCCATAAGAATATCCCTATTGATTTATCTGTTTTTACAAGGAAGTAAAATGTGAAAAAAATATTTCTACATTCCATCGCCTTTCCCAACCATTTAAATTTTTCTCTTACAGGTCTAACACTTCCGAAAAACCATTACAACGCCCCGCCGGAACAATATATAAAGCTAAACGAACCGTTCACTGGGCACTTATCCGTACGAAAATCCCTATTGTTTTACCTGTTTTTACAAGGAAATAAAATGTGAAAAAAAATGTTTCTACATCCCATAGCCTTTCCCAACCATTTAAATTTTTCTCTTACAGGTCTAACACTTCCGAAAAACCAATACAACGCCCACCCGGAACAATATATAAAGCTAAACGAACCGTTCACTGGGCACTTATCCTTACGAAAATCCCTATTGATTTACCTTATTTTACAAGGAAATAAAATGTGAAAAAAATATTTCTACATCCCATGGCCTTTCCCAACCATTTAAATTTTTCTCTTACAGGTCTAACACTTCCGAAAAACCAATACAACGCCCACCCGGAACAATATATAACGCTAAACGAACCGTTCACTGGGCACTTATCCGTACGGAAATCCCTATTGATTTACCTGTTTTAACAAGGAAATAAAATGTGAAAAAAATATTTCTACATCCCATGGCCTTTCCCAACCATTTAAATTTTTCTCTTACAAGGCTAACACTTCCGAAAAACCAATACAACACCCACCCGGAACAATATATAAAGCTAAACGAACCGTTCACTTGGTACATATCCATAAGAATATCCCTATTGATTTATCTGTTTTTACAAGGAAGTAAAATGTGAAAAAAATATTTCTACATTCCATCGCCTTTCCCAACCCTTTAAATTTTTCTCTTACAGGTCTAACACTTCCGAAAAACCATTACAACGCCCACCCGGAACAATATATAAAGCTAAACGAACCGTTCACTGGGCACTTATCCGTACGAAAATCCCTATTGTTTTACCTGTTTTTACAAGGAAATAAAATGTGAAAAAAATGTTTCTACATCCCATGGCCTTTCCCAACCATTTAAATTTTTCTCTTACAGGTCTAACACTTCCGAAAAACCAATACAACGCCCACCCGGAACAATATATAAAGCTAAACGAACCGTTCACTGGGCACTTATCCTTACGAAAATCCCTATTAATTTACCTGTTTTTACAAGGAAATAAAATGTGAAAAAAATATTTCTACAACCCATGGCCTTTCCCAACCATTTAAATTTTTCTCTTACAGGTCTAACACTTCTGAAAAACCAATACAACGCCCACCCGGACCAATATATAAAGCTAAACGAACCGTTCACTGGGCACTTATCCGTACGAAAATCCCTATTGATTTAGCTGATTTTACAAGGAAATAAAATGTGAAAAAAATATTTCTACATCCCATGGCCTTTCCCAACCATTTAAATTTTTCTCTTACAGGTCTAACACTTCCGAAAAACCAATACAACGACCACCCGGAACAATATCTAAAGCTAAACGAACCGTTCACTGGGTACTTATCCGTAAGAAAATCCCTATTGATTTACCTGTTTTTACAAGGAAATAAAATGTGAAAATATATTTCTACATCCCATGGCCTTTCCCAACCATTTAAATTTTTCTCTTACAGGTCTAATACTTCCGAAAAACCAATACAATGCCCACCCGGAACAATATATAAAGCTAAACGAACCGTTCACTGGGTACTTACACGTACGAAAATCCCTATTGATTTACCTGATTTTACAAGGAAATAAAATGTGAAAAAAATATTTCTACATCCCATGGCCTTTCCCAACCATTTAAATTTTTCTCTTACAGGTCTAACACTTCCGAAAAACCAATACAATGGCCACCCGGAACAATATATAAAGCTAAACGAACCGTTCACTGGGCACTTATCCGTACGAAAATCCCTATTGATTTACCTGTTTTAACAAGGAAATAAAATGTGAAAAAAATATTTCTACATCCCATGGCCTTTCCCAACCATTTAAATTTTTCTCTTACAGGGCTAACACTTCTGAAAAACCAATACAACGCCCACCTGGAACAATATCTAAAGCTAAATGAACCGTTCACTGGGTACTTATCCATAAGAAAATCCCTATTGATTTACCTGTTTTTACAAGGAAATAAAATGTGAAAAAATATTTCTACATCCCATGGCCTTTCCCAACCATTTAAATATTTCTCTTACAGGTCTAATAAATCCGAAAAAGCAATACAACGCCCACCCGGAACAATATATAAAGCTAAACGAACCGTTCACTGGGTACTTACACGTACGAAAATCCTTATTGATTTACCTTATTTTACAAGGAAATAAAATGTGACAAAAATATTTCTACATTCCATGGCCTTTCCCAACCATTTAAATTTTTCTCTTACAGGTCTAACACTTCCGAAAAACCAATACAACGACCACCCGGAACAATATATAAAGCTAAACGAACCGTTCACTGGGCACTTATAAGTACGAAAATCCCTATTGATTTACCTGTTTTAACAAGGAAATAAAATGTGAAAAAAATATTTCTACATCCCATGGCCTTTCCCAACCATTTAAATTTTTCTCTTACAGGGCTAACACTTCTGAAAAACCAATACAACACCCACCCGGAAAAATATATAAAGCTAAACGAACCGTTCACTTGGTACTTATCCGTAAGAAAATCCCTATTGATTTATCTGTTTTTACAAGGATGTAAAATGTGACAAAAATATTTCTACATTCCATGGCCTTTCCCAACCATTTATATTTTTCTCTTACAGGTCTAACACTTCCGAAAAACTAATACAACGCCTACCCGGAACAATATATGAAGCTAAACGAACCGTTCACTGGGTACTTATCCGTACGAAAATCCCTATTGATTTACCTGTTTTTACAAGGAAATAAAATGTGAAAAAAATATTTCTACATCCCATGGCCTTTCCAAACCATTTAAATTTTTCTCTTACAGGTCTAACACTTCCGAAAAACCAATACAACGCCCTCCCAGAACAATATATAAAGCTAAACGAACCGTTCACTGGGCACGTATTCGTACGAAAATCCCTATTGATTTACCTGATTTTACAAGGAAATAAAGTATGAAAAAAATATTTCTACATCCCATGGCCTTTCCCAACCATTTAAATTTTTCTCTTACAGGTCTAACCCTTCCAAAAAACCAATAAAACGCCCACCCGGAACAATATATAAAGCTAAACAAACCGTTCACTGGGCACTTATCCGTACAAAAATCCCTATTGATTTACCTGTTTTTACAAGGAAATAAAATGTGAAAAAAATATTTCTACATCCCATGGCCTTTCCCAACCATTTAAATTTTTCTCTTACAGGTCTAACACTTCCGAAAAACCAATACAACGCCCACCCGGAACAATATATAAAGCTAAACGAACCGTTCACTGGGTACTTACACGTACGAAAATCCCTATTGATTTACCTGATTTTACAAGGAAATAGAATGTGAAAAAAATATTTCTACATCCCATGGCCTTTCCCAACCATTTAAATTTTTCTCTTACAGGTCTAACACTTCCGAAAAACCAATACAACGCCCACCCGGAACAATATATAAAGCTAAACGAACCGTTCACTGGGCACTTATCCGTACGAAAATCCCTATTGATTTACCTGATTTTACAAGGAAATAAAATGTGAAAGAAAATTTTCTACATCCCATGGCCTTTCCCAACCATTTAAATATTTCTCTTACAGGTCTAACACTTCCGAAAAACCAATACAACGACCACCCGGAACAATATCTAAAGCTAAATGAACCGTTCACTGGGTACTTATCTGTAAGAAAATCCCTATTGATTTACCTGTTTTTACAAGGAAATAAAATGTGAAAAAATATTTCTACATCCCATGGCCTTTCTCAACCATTTAAATTTTTCTCTTACAGGTCTAATACATCCGAAAAAGCAATACAACGCCCACCCGGAAGAATATATAAAGCTATACGAACCGTTCACTGGGTACTTACACGTACGAAAATCCCTATTGATATACCTTATTTTACAAGGAAATAAAATGTGAAAAAAATATTTCTACATCCCATGGCCTTTCCCAACCATTTAAATTTTTCTCTTACAGGCCTAACACTTCCGAAAAACCAATACGCCGACCCGGAACAATATATAAAGCTAAACGAACCGTTCACTGGGCACTTATCCGTACGAAAATCCCTATTGTTTTACCTGTTTTTACAAGGAAATAAAATGTGAAAAAAATATTTCTACATCCCATGGCCTTTCCAAACCATATAAATTTTTCTCTTACAGGTCTAACACTTCCGAAAAACCAATACAACGCCCTCCCAGAACAATATATAAAGCTAAACGAACCGTTCACTGGGCACTTATTCGTACGAAAATCCCTATTGATTTACCTGATTTTACAAGGAAATAAAATGTGAAAAAAATATTTCTACATCCCATTTCCTTTCCCAACCATTTAAATTTTTCTCTTACAGGTCTAACCCTTCCAAAAAACCAATACAACGCCCACCCGGAACAATATATAAAGCTAAACGAACCGTTCACTGGGCACTTATCCGTACGAAAATCCCTATTGATTTACATGTTTTTACAAGGAAATAAAATGTGAAAAAAATATTTCTACATCCCATGGCCTTTCCCAACCATTTAAATTTTTCTCTTACAGGTCTAACACTTCCGAAAAACCAATACAACGCCCACCCGGAACAATATATAAAGCTAAACGAACCGTTCACTGGGCACTTAAACGTACGAAAATCCCTATTGATTTACCTGATTTTACAAGGAAATAAAATGTGAAAAAAATATTTCTACATCCCATGGCCTTTCCCAACCATTTAAATTTTTCTCTTACAGGTCTAACACTTCCGAAAAACCAATACAACGCCCTCCCAGAACAATATATAAAGCTAAACGAACCGTTCACTGGGCACTTATCCGTACGAAAATCCCTATTGATTTACCTGATTTTACAAGGAAATAAAATGTGAAAAAAATATTTCTACATCCCATGGCCTTTCCCAACCATTTAAATTTTTCTCTTACAGGTCTAACACTTCCAAAAAACCAATACAACGCCCTCCCAGAACAATATATAAAGCTAAACGAACCGTTCACTGGGCACTTATCCGTACGAAAATCCCTATTGATTTACCTGATTTTACAAGGAAATAAAATGTGAAAAAAATATTTCTACATCCCATGGCCTTTCCCAACCATTTAAATTTTTCTCTTACAGGCCTAACACTTCCGAAAAACCAATACGCCGACCCGGAACAATATATAAAGCTAAACGAACCGTTCACTGGGCACTTATCCGTACGAAAATCCCTATTGTTTTACCTGTTTTTACAAGGAAATAAAATGTGAAAAAAATATTTCTACATCCCATGGCCTTTCCAAACCATATAAATTTTTCTCTTACAGGTCTAACACTTCCGAAAAACCAATACAACGCCCTCCCAGAACAATATATAAAGCTAAACGAACCGTTCACTGGGCACTTATTCGTACGAAAATCCCTATTGATTTACCTGATTTTACAAGGAAATAAAATGTGAAAAAAATATTTCTACATCCCATTTCCTTTCCCAACCATTTAAATTTTTCTCTTACATGTCTAACCCTTCCAAAAAACCAATACAACGCCCACCCGGAACAATATATAAAGCTAAACGAACCGTTCACTGGGCACTTATCCGTACGAAAATCCCTATTGATTTACATGTTTTTACAAGGAAATAAAATGTGAAAAAAATATTTCTACATCCCATGGCCTTTCCCAACCATTTAAATTTTTCTCTTACAGGTCTAACACTTCCGAAAAACCAATACAACGCCCACCCGGAACAATATATAAAGCTAAACGAACCGTTCACTGGGCACTTAAACGTACGAAAATCCCTATTGATTTACCTGATTTTACAAGGAAATAAAATGTGAAAAAAATATTTCTACATCCCATGGCCTTTCCCAACCATTTAAATTTTTCTCTTACAGGTCTAACACTTCCGAAAAACCAATACAACGCCCTCCCAGAACAATATATAAAGCTAAACGAACCGTTCACTGGGCACTTATCCGTACGAAAATCCCTATTGATTTACCTGATTTTACAAGGAAATAAAATGTGAAAAAAATATTTCTACATCCCATGGCCTTTCCCAACCATTTAAATTTTTCTCTTACAGGTCTAACACTTCCAAAAAACCAATACAACGCCCTCCCAGAACAATATATAAAGCTAAACGAACCGTTCACTGGGCACTTATCCGTACGAAAATCCCTATTGATTTACCTGATTTTACAAGGAAATAAAATGTGAAAAAAATATTTCTACATCCCATGGCCTTTCCCAACCATTTAAATTTTTCTCTTACAGGTCTAACACTTCCGAAAAACCAATACAACGCCCACCCGGAACAATATATAAAGCTAAACGAACCGTTCACTGGGCACTTATCCATACGAAATTCCCTATTGTTTTACCTGTTTTTACAAGGAAATAAAATGTGAAAAAAATATTTCTACATCCCATGGCCTTTCCAAACCATTTAAATTTTTCGCTTACAGGTCTAACACTTCCGAAAAACCAATACAACGCACTCCCAGAACAATATATAAAGCTAAACGAACCGTTCACTGGGCACTTATTCATACGAAAATCCCTATTGATTTACCTGATTTTACAAGGAAATAAAGTATGAAAAAAATATTTCTACATCCCATGGCCTTTCCCAACCATTTAAATTTTTCTCTTACAGGTCTAACCCTTCCAAAAAACCAATACAACGCCCACCCGGAACAATATATAAAGCTAAACAAACCGTTCACTGGGCACTTATCCGTACAAAAATCCCTATTGATTTACCTGTTTTTACAAGGAAATAAAATGTGAAAAAAATATTTCTACATCCCATGGCCTTTCCCAACCATTTAAATTTTTCTCTTACAGGTCTAACACTTCCGAAAAACAAATACAACGCCCACCCGGAACAATATATAAAGCTAAACGAACCGTTCACTGGGTACTTACACGTACGAAAATCCCTATTGATTTACCTGATTTTACAAGGAAATAAAATGTGAAAAAAAATTTTCTACATCCCATGGCCTTTCCCAACCATTTAAATATTTCTCTTACAGGTCTAACACTTCCGAAAAACCAATACAACGACCACCCGGAACAATATCTAAAGCTAAATGAACCGTTCACTGGGTACTTATCTGTAAGAAAATCCCTATTGATTTACCTGTATTTACAAGGAAATAAAATGTGAAAAAATATTTCTACATCCCATGGCCTTTCCCAACCATTTAAATTTTTCTCTTACAGGTCTAATACATCCGAAAAAGCAATACAACGCCCACCCGGAAGAATATATAAAGCTATACGAACCGTTCACTGGGTACTTACACGTACGAAAATCCCTATTGATATACCTTATTTTACAAGGAAATAAAATGTGAAAAAAATATTTCTACATCCCATGGCCTTTCCCAACCATTTAAATTTTTCTCTTACAGGCCTAACACTTCCGAAAAACCAATACAACGCCGACCCGGAACAATATATAAAGCTAAACGAACCGTTCACTGGGCACTTATCCGTACGAAAATCCCTATTGTTTTACCTGTTTTTACAAGGAAATAAAATGTGAAAAAAATATTTCTACATCCCATGGCCTTTCCAAACCATATAAATTTTTCTCTTACAGGTCTAATACTTCCGAAAAAACAATACAACGCCCTCCCAGAACAATATATAAAGCTAAACGAACCGTTCACTGGGCACTTATTCGTACGAAAATCCCTATTGATTTACCTGATTTTACAAGGAAATAAAATGTGAAAAAAATATTTCTACATCCCATTTCCTTTCCCAACCATTTAAATTTTTCTCTTACAGGTCTAACCCTTCCAAAAAACCAATACAACGCCCACCCGGAACAATATATAAAGCTAAACGAACCGTTCACTGGGCACTTATCCGTACGAAAATCCCTATTGATTTACCTGTTTTTACAAGGAAATAAAATGTGAAAAAAATATTTCTACATCCCATGGCCTTTCCCAACCATTTAAATTTTTCTCTTACAGGTCTAACACTTCCGAAAAACCAATACAACGCACTCCCAGAACAATATATAAAGCTAAACGAACCGTTCACTGGGCACTTATTCATACGAAAATCCCTATTGATTTACCTGATTTTACAAGGAAATAAAGTATGAAAAAAATATTTCTACATCCCATGGCCTTTCCCAACCATTTAAATTTTTCTCTTACAGGTCTAACCCTTCCAAAAAACCAATACAACGCCCACCCGGAACAATATATAAAGCTAAACAAACCGTTCACTGGGCACTTATCCGTACGAAAATCCCTATTGATTTACCTGTTTTTACAAGGAAATAAAATGTGAAAAAAATATTTCTACATCCCATGGCCTTTCCCAACCATTTAAATTTTTCTCTTACAGGTCTAACACTTCCGAAAAACAAATACAACGCCCACCCGGAACAATATATAAAGCTAAACGAACCGTTCACTGGGTACTTACACGTACGAAAATCCCTATTGATTTACCTGATTTTACAAGGAAATAAAATGTGAAAAAAAATTTTCTACATCCCATGGCCTTTCCCAACCATTTAAATATTTCTCTTACAGGTCTAACACTTCCGAAAAACCAATACAACGACCACCCGGAACAATATCTAAAGCTAAATGAACCGTTCACTGGGTACTTATCTGTAAGAAAATCCCTATTGATTTACCTGTATTTACAAGGAAATAAAATGTGAAAAAATATTTCTACATCCCATGGCCTTTCCCAACCATTTAAATTTTTCTCTTACAGGTCTAATACATCCGAAAAAGCAATACAACGCCCACCCGGAAGAATATATAAAGCTATACGAACCGTTCACTGGGTACTTACACGTACGAAAATCCCTATTGATATACCTTATTTTACAAGGAAATAAAATGTGAAAAAAATATTTCTACATCCCATGGCCTTTCCCAACCATTTAAATTTTTCTCTTACAGGCCTAACACTTCCGAAAAACCAATACAACGCCGACCCGGAACAATATATAAAGCTAAACGAACCGTTCACTGGGCACTTATCCGTACGAAAATCCCTATTGTTTTACCTGTTTTTACAAGGAAATAAAATGTGAAAAAAATATTTCTACATCCCATGGCCTTTCCAAACCATATAAATTTTTCTCTTACAGGTCTAATACTTCCGAAAAACCAATACAACGCCCTCCCAGAACAATATATAAAGCTAAACGAACCGTTCACTGGGCACTTATTCGTACGAAAATCCCTATTGATTTACCTGATTTTACAAGGAAATAAAATGTGAAAAAAATATTTCTACATCCCATTTCCTTTCCCAACCATTTAAATTTTTCTCTTACAGGTCTAACCCTTCCAAAAAACCAATACAACGCCCACCCGGAACAATATATAAAGCTAAACGAACCGTTCACTGGGCACTTATCCGTACGAAAATCCCTATTGATTTACCTGTTTTTACAAGGAAATAAAATGTGAAAAAAATATTTCTACATCCCATGGCCTTTCCCAACCATTTAAATTTTTCTCTTACAGGTCTAACACTTCCGAAAAACCAATACAACGCCCACCCGGAACAATATATAAAGCTAAACGAACCGTTCACTGGGCACTTAAACGTACGAAAATCCCTATTGATTTACCTGATTTTACAAGGAAATAAAATGTGAAAAAAATATTTCTACATCCCATGGTCTTTCCCAACCATTTAAATTTTTCTCTTACAGGTCTAACACTTCCGAAAAACCAATACAACGCCCTCCCAAAACAATATATAAAGCTAAACGAACCGTTCACTGGGCACTTATCCGTACGAAAATCCCTATTGATTTACCTGATTTTACAAGGAAATAAAATGTGAAAAAAATATTTCTACATCCCATGGCCTTTCCCAACCATTTAAATTTTTCTCTTACAGGTCTAACACTTCCAAAAAACCAATACAACGCCCTCCCAGAACAATATATAAAGCTAAACGAACCGTTCACTGGGCACTTTTCCGTACGAAAATCCCTATTGATTTACCTGATTTTACAAGGAAATAAAATGTGAAAAAAATATTTCTACATCCCATGGCCTTTCCCAACCATTTAAATTTTTCTCTTACAGGTCTAACACTTCCGAAAAACCAATACAACGCCCACCCGGAACAATATATAAAGCTAAACGAACCGTTCACTGGGCACTTATCCGTACGAAAATCCCTATGGATTTACCTGTTTTTACAAGGAAATAAAATGTGAAAAAAATATTTCTACATCCCATGGCCTTTCCCAACCATTTAAATTTTTCTCTTACAGGTCTAACACTTCCGAAAAACCAATACAACACCCTCCCAGAACAATATATAAAGCTAAACGAACCGTTCACTGGGCACTTATCCGTACGAAAATCCCTATTGATATACCTGATTTTACAAGGAAATAAAATGTGAAAAAAATATTTCTACATCCCATGGCCTTTCCCAACCATTTAAATTTTTCTCTTACAGGTCTAACACTTCCAAAAAACCAATACAACGCCCATCCGGAACAATATATAAAGCTAAACGAACCGTTCACTGGGCACTTATCCGTACGAAAATCCCTATTGATTTACCTGTTTTTACAAGGAAATAAAATGTGAAAAAAATATTTCTACATCCCATGGCCTTTCCCAACCATTTAAATTTGTCTCTTACAGGTCTAACCCTTCCAAAAAACCAATACAACGCCCACCCGGAACAATATATAAAGCTAAACAAACCGTTTACTGGGCACTTATCCGTACGAAAATCCCTATTGATTTACCTGTTTTTACAAGGAAATAAAATGTGAAAAAAATATTTCTACATCCCATGGCCTTTCCCAACCATTTAAATTTTTCTCTTACAGGTCTAACACTTCCGAAAAACCAATCCAACGCCCACCCGGAACAATATATAAAGCTAAACGAACCGTTCACTGGGCACTTATCCGTACGAAAATCCCTATTGATTTACCTGATTTTACAAGGAAATAAATTGTGAAAAAAATATTTCTACATCCCATGGCCTTTCCCAACCATTTAAATTATTCTCTTACAGGTCTAACACTTCCGAAAAACCAATACAACGCCCTCCCAGAACAATATATAAAGCTCAACGAACCGTTCACTGGGCACTTATCCGTACGAAAATCCCTATTGATTTACCTAATTTTACAAGGAAATAAAATGTGAAAAAAATATTTCTACATCCCATGGCCTTTCCCAACCATTTAAATTGTTCTCTTACAGGTCTAACACTTCCAAAAAACCAATACAACGCCCACCCGGAACAATATATAAAGCTAAACAAACCGTTCACTGGGCACTTCTCCGTACGAAAATCCCTATTGATTTACCTGTTTTTACAAGGAATTAAAATGTGAAAAAAATAATTCTACATCCCATGGCCTTTCCCAACCATTTAAATTTTTCTCTTACAGGTCTAACACTTCCAAAAAACCAATACAACGCCCTCCCAGAACAATATATAAAGCTAAACGAACCGTTCACTGGGCACTTATCCGTACGAAAATCCCTATTGATATACCTGATTTTACAAGGAAATAAAATGTGAAAAAAATATTTCTACATCCCATGGCATTTCCCAACCATTTAAATTTTTCTCTTACAGGTCTAACCCTTCCAAAAAACCAATACAACGCCCACCCGGAACAATATATAAAGCTAAACAAACCGTTCACTGGGCACTTATCCGTACGAAAATCCCTATTGATTTACCTGATTTTACAAGGAAATAAAATGTGAAAAAAATATTTCTACATCCCATGGCCTTTCCCAACCATTTAGATTTTTCTCTTACAGGTCTAACACTTCCGAAAAACCAATACAACGCCCTCCCAGAACAATATATAAAGCTCAACGAACCGTTCACTGGGCACTTATCCGTACGAAAATCCCTATTGATTTACCTAATTTTACAAGGAAATAAAATGTGAAAAAAATATTTCTACATCCCATGGCCTTTCCCAACCATTTAAATTGTTCTCTTACAGGTCTAACACTTCCAAAAAACCAATACAACGCCCACCCGGAACAATATATAAAGCTAAACAAACCGTTCACTGGGCACTTCTCCGTACGAAAATCCCTATTGATTTACCTGTTTTTACAAGGAATTAAAATGTGAAAAAAATAATTCTACATCCCATGGCCTTTCCCAACCATTTAAATTTTTCTATTACAGGTCTAACACTTCCAAAAAACCAATACAACGCCCTCCCAGAACAATATATAAAGCTAAACGAACCGTTCACTGGGCACTTATCCGTACGAAAATCCCTATTGATATACCTGATTTTACAAGGAAATAAAATGTGAAAAAAATATTTCTACATCCCATGGCATTTCCCAACCATTTAAATTTTTCTCTTACAGGTCTAACCCTTCCAAAAAACCAATACAACGCCCACCCGGAACAATATATAAAGCTAAACAAACCGTTCACTGGGCACTTATCCGTACGAAAATCCCTATTGATTTACCTGTTTTTACAAGGAATTAAAATGTGAAAAAAATATTTCTACATCCCATGGCCTTTCCCAACCATTTAAATTTTTCTCTTATAGGTCTAACACTTCCAAAAAACCAATACAACGCCCTCCCAGAACAATATATAAAGCTAAACGAACCGTTCACTGGGCACTTATCCGTACGAAAATCCCTATTGATATACCTGATTTTACAAGGAAATAAAATGTGAAAAAAATATTTCTACATACCATGGCCTTTCCCAACCATTTAAATTTTTCTCTTACAGGTCTAACCCTTCCAAAAAACCAATACAACGCCCACCCGGAACAATATATAAAGCTAAACAAACCGTTCCCTGGGCACTTATCCGTACGAAAATCCCTATTGATTTACCTGTTTTTACAAGGAAATAAAATGTGAAAAAAAATATTTCTACATCCCATGGCCTTTCCCAACCATTTAAATTTTTCTCTTACAGGTCTAACACTTCCGAAAAACCAATACAACGCCCACCCGGAACAATATATAAAGCTAAACGAACCGTTCACTGGGCACTTATCCGTACGAAAATCCCTATTGATTTACCTAATTTTACAAGGAAATAAAATGTGAAAAAAATATTTCTACATCCCATGGCCTTTCCCAACCATTTAAATTGTTCTCTTACAGGTCTAACACTTCCAAAAAACCAATACAACGCCCACCCGGAACAATATATAAAGCTAAACAAACTGTTCACTGGGCACTTCTCCGTATGAAAATCCCTATTGATTTACCTGTTTTTACAAGGAATTAAAATGTGAAAAAAATATTTCTACATCCCATGGCCTTTCCCAACAATTTAAATTTTTCTCTTACAGGTCTAACACTTCCAAAAAACCAATACAACGCCCTCCCAGAACAATATATAAAGCTAAACGAACCGTTCACTGGGCACTTATCCGTACGAAAATCCCTATTGATATACCTGATTTTACAAGGAAATAAAATGTGAAAAAAATATTTCTACATACCATGGCCTTTCCCAACCATTTAAATTTTTCTATTACAGGTCTAACACTTCCAAAAAACCAATACAACGCCCTCCCAGAACAATATATAAAGCTAAACGAACCGTTCACTGGGCACTTATCCGTACGAAAATCCCTATTGATATACCTGATTTTACAAGGAAATAAAATGTGAAAAAAATATTTCTACATCCCATGGCATTTCCCAACCATTTAAATTTTTCTCTTACAGGTCTAACCCTTCCAAAAAACCAATACAACGCCCACCCGGAACAATATATAAAGCTAAACAAACCGTTCACTGGGCACTTATCCGTACGAAAATCCCTATTGATTTACCTGATTTTACAAGGAAATAAAATGTGAAAAAAATATTTCTACATCCCATGGCCTTTCCCAACCATTTAAATTTTTCTCTTACAGGTCTAACACTTCCGAAAAACCAATACAACGCCCTCCCAGAACAATATATAAAGCTAAACGAACCGTTCACTGGGCACTTATCCGTACGAAAATCCCTATTGATTTACCTAATTTTACAAGGAAATAAAATGTGAAAAAAATATTTCTACATCCCATGGCCTTTCCCAACCATTTAAATTGTTCTCTTACAGGTCTAACACTTCCAAAAAACCAATACAACGCCCACCCGGAACAATATATAAAGCTAAACAAACCGTTCACTGGGCACTTCTCCGTACGAAAATCCCTATTGATTTACCTGTTTTTACAAGGAATTAAAATGTGAAAAAAATATTTCTACATCCCATGGCCTTTCCCAACCATTTAAATTTTTCTCTTACAGGTCTAACACTTCCAAAAAACCAATACAACGCCCTCCCAGAACAATATATAAAGCTAAACGAACCGTTCACTGGGCACTTATCCGTACGAAAATCCCTATTGATATACCTGATTTTACAAGGAAATAAAATGTGAAAAAAATATTTCTACATACCATGGCCTTTCCCAACCATTTAAATTTTTCTCTTACAGGTCTAACCCTTCCAAAAAACCAATACAACGCCCACCCGGAACAATATATAAAGCTAAACAAACCGTTCCCTGGGCACTTATCCGTACGAAAATCCCTATTGATTTACCTGTTTTTACAAGGAAATAAAATGTGAAAAAAAATATTTCTACATCCCATGGCCTTTCCCAACCATTTAAATTTTTCTCTTACAGGTCTAACACTTCCGAAAAACCAATACAACGCCCACCCGGAACAATATATAAAGCTAAACGAACCGTTCACTGGGCACTTATCCGTACGAAAATCCCTATTGATTTACCTAATTTTACAAGGAAATAAAATGTGAAAAAAATATTTCTACATCCCATGGCCTTTCCCAACCATTTAAATTGTTCTCTTACAGGTCTAACACTTCCAAAAAACCAATACAACGCCCACCCGGAACAATATATAAAGCTAAACAAACTGTTCACTGGGCACTTCTCCGTACGAAAATCCCTATTTATTTACCTGTTTTTACAAGGAATTAAAATGTGAAAAAAATATTTCTACATCCCATGGCATTTCCCAACCATTTAAATTTTTCTCTTACAGGTCTAACACTTCCAAAAAACCAATACAACGCCCTCCCAGAACAATATATAAAGCTAAACGAACCGTTCACTGGGCACTTATCCGTACGAAAATCCCTATTGATATACCTGATTTTACAAGGAAATAAAATGTGAAAAAAATATTTCTACATACCATGGCCTTTCCCAACCATTTAAATTTTTCTCTTACAGGTCTAACCCTTCCAAAAAACCAATACAACGCCCACCCGGAACAATATATAAAGCTAAACAAACCGTTCCCTGGGCACTTATCCGTACGAAAATCCCTATTGATTTACCTGTTTTTACAAGGAAATAAAATGTGAAAAAAAATATTTCTACATCCCATGGCCTTTCCCAACCATTTAAATTTTTCTCTTACAGGTCTAACACTTCCGAAAAACCAATACAACGCCCACCCGGAACAATATACAAAGCTAAACGAACCGTTCACTGGGCACTTATCCGCACGAAAATCCCTATGGATTTACCTCATTTTACAAGGAAATAAAATGTGAAAAAAATATTTCTACATCCCATGGCCTTTCCCAACCATTTAAATTTTTCTCTTACAGGTCTAATACATCCGAAAAAGCAATACAACGCCCACCCGGAACAATATATAAAGCTATACGAACCGTTCACTGGGTACTTACACGTACGAAAATCCCTATTGATTTACCTGATTTTACAAGGAAATAAAA
This sequence comes from Paroedura picta, assembly GCF_049243985.1. Lineage (NCBI taxonomy): Eukaryota > Metazoa > Chordata > Lepidosauria > Squamata > Gekkonidae > Paroedura > Paroedura picta. The sequence goes on from NC_135372.1 coordinate 20,439,615, forward strand.
TGTGAAAAAAATATTTCTACATCCCATGGCCTTTCCCAACCATTTAAATTTTTCTCTTACAGGTCTAACACTTCCGAAAAACCAATACAACGCCCTCCCGGAACAATATATAAAGCTAAACGAACCGTTCACTGGGCACTTATCCGTACGAAAATCCCTATTGATTTACCTGATTTTACAAGGAAATAAAATGTGAAAAAAATATTTCTACATCCCATGGCCTTTCCCAACCATTTAAATTTTTCTCTTACAGGTCTAACACTTCCAAAAAACCAATACAACGCCCTCCCAGAACAATATATAAAGCTAAACGAACCGTTCACTGGGCACTTATCCGTAACAAAATCCCTATTGATTTACCTGATTTTACAAGGAAATAAAATGTGAAAAAAATATTTCTACATCCCATGGCCTTTCCCAACCATTTAAATTTTTCTCTTACAGGTCTAACACTTCCGAAAAACCAATACAACGCCCACCCGGAACAATATATAAAGCTAAACGAACCGTTCACTCGGCACTTATCCGTATGAAAATCCCTATGGATTTACCTGATTTTACAAGGAAATAAAATGTGAAAAAAATATTTCTACATCCCATGGCCTTTCCCAACCATTTAAATTTTTCTCTTACAGGTCGAACACTTCCGAAAAACCAATACAACACCCTCCCAGAACAATATATAAAGCTAAACGAACCGTTCACTGGGCACTTATCCGTACGAAAATCCCTATTGATATACCTGATTTTACAAGGAAATAAAATGTGAAAAAAATATTTCTACATCCCATGGCCTTTCCCAACCATTTAAATTTTTCTCTTACAGGTCTAACACTTCCAAAAAACCAATACAACGCCCACCCGGAACAATATATAAAGCTAAACGAACCGTTCACTGGGCACTTATCCGTACGAAAATCCCTATTGATTTACCTGTTTTTACAAGGAAATAAAATGTGAAAAAAATATTTCTACATCCCATGGCCTTTCCCAACCATTTAAATTTGTCTCTTACAGGTCTAACCCTTCCAAAAAACCAATACAAAGCCCACACGGAACAATATATAAAGCTAAACAAACCGTTTACTGGGCACTTATCCGTACGAAAATCCCTATTGATTTACCTGTTTTTACAAGGAAATAAAATGTGAAAAAAATATTTCTACATCCCATGGCCTTTCCCAACCATTTAAATTTTTCTCTTACAGGTCTAACACTTCCGATAAACCAATACAACGCCCACCCGGAACAATATATAAAGCTAAACGAACCGTTCACTGGGCACTTATCCGTACGAAAATCCCTATTGATTTACCTGATTTTACAAGGAAATAAAATGTGAAAAAAATATTTCTACATCCCATGGCCTTTCCCAACCATTTAAATTTTTCTCTTACAGGTCTAACACTTCCGAAAAACCAATACAACGCCCACCCGGAACAATATATAAAGCTAAACGAACCGTTCACTGGGCACTTATCCGTACGAAAATCCCTATTGATTTACCTGTTTTTACAAGGAAATAAAATGTGAAAAAAATATTTCTACATCCCATGGCCTTTCCCAACCATTTAAATTTGTCTCTTACAGGTCTAACACTTCCGAAAAACCAATACAACACCCTCCCAGAACAATATATAAAGCTAAACGAACCGTTCACTGGGCACTTATCCGTACGAAAATCCCTATTGATTTACCTGATTTTACAAGGAAATAAAATGTGAAAAAAATATTTCTACATCCCATGGCCTTTCCCAACCATTTAAATTTTTCTCTTACAGGTCTAACACTTCCGAAAAACCAATACAACGCCCACCCGGAACAATATATAAAGCTAAACGAACCGTTCACTCGGCACTTATCCGTATGAAAATCCCTTTGGATTTACCTGATTTTACAAGGAAATAAAATGTGAAAAAAATATTTCTACATCCCATGGCCTTTCCCAACCATTTAAATTTTTCTCTTACAGGTCTAACACTTCCGAAAAACCAATACAACACCCTCCCAGAACAATATATAAAGCTAAACGAACCGTTCACTGGGCACTTATCCGTACGAAAATCCCTATTGATTTACCTGATTTTACAAGGAAATAAAATGTGAAAAAAATATTTCTACATCCCATGGCCTTTCCCAACCATTTAAATTTTTCTCTTACAGGTCTAACACTTCCAAAAAACCAATACAACGCCCACCCGGAACAATATATAAAGCTAAACGAACCGTTCACTGGGCACTTATCCGTACGAAAATCCCTATTGATTTACCTGTTTTTACAAGGAAATAAAATGTGAAAAAAATATTTCTACATCCCATGGCCTTTCCCAACCATTTAAATTTGTCTCTTACAGGTCTAACCCTTCCAAAAAACCAATACAACGCCCACCCGGAACAATATATAAAGCTAAAGAAACCGTTTACTGGGCACTTATCCGTACGAAAATCCCTATTGATTTACCTGTTTTTACAAGGAAATAAAATGTGAAAAAAATATTTCTACATCCCATGGCCTTTCCCAACCATTTAAATTTTTCTCTTACAGGTCTAACACTTCCGAAAAACCAATACAACGCCCACCCGGAACAATATATAAAGCTAAACGAACCGTTCACTGGGCACTTATCCGTACGAAAATCCCTATTGATTTACCTGATTTTACAAGGAAATAAATTGTGAAAAAAATATTTCTACATCCCATGGCCTTTCCCAACCATTTAAATTTTTCTCTTACAGGTCTAACACTTCCGAAAAACCAATACAACGCCCTCCCAGAACAATATATAAAGCTAAATGAACCGTTCACTGGGCACTTATCCGTACGAAAATCCCTATTGATATACCTGATTTTACAAGGAAATAAAATGTGAAAAAAATATTTCTACATCCCATGGCCTTTCCCAACCATTTAAATTTTTCTCTTACAGGTCTAACCCTTCCAAAAAACCAATACAACGCCCACCCGGAACAATATATAAAGCTAAACAAACCGTTCACTGGGCACTTATCCGTACGAAAATCCCTATTGATATATCTGATTTTACAAGGAAATAAAATGTGAAAAAAATATTTCTACATCCCATGGCCTTTCCCAACCATTTAAATTTGTCTCTTACAGGTCTAACACTTCCGAAAAACCAATACAACGCCCTCCCAGAACAATATATAAAGCTAAACGAACCGTTCACTGGGCACTTATCCGTACGAAAATCCCTATTGATTTACCTGATTTTACAAGGAAATAAAATGTGAAAAAAATATTTCTACATCCCATGGCCTTTCCCAACCATTTAAATTTTTCTCTTACAGGTCTAACACTTCCGAAAAACCAATACAACGCCCACCCGGAACAATATATAAAGCTAAACGAACCGTTCACTCGGCACTTATCCGTATGAAAATCCCTTTGGATTTACCTGATTTTACAAGGAAATAAAATGTGAAAAAAATATTTCTACATCCCATGGCCTTTCCCAACCATTTAAATTTTTCTCTTACAGGTCTAACACTTCCGAAAAACCAATACAACACCCTCCCAGAACAATATATAAAGCTAAACGAACCGTTCACTGGGCACTTATCCGTACGAAAATCCCTATTGATTTACCTGATTTTACAAGGAAATAAAATGTGAAAAAAATATTTCTACATCCCATGGCCTTTCCCAACCATTTAAATTTTTCTCTTACAGGTCTAACACTTCCAAAAAACCAATACAACGCCCACCCGGAACAATATATAAAGCTAAACGAACCGTTCACTGGGCACTTATCCGTACGAAAATCCCTATTGATTTACCTGTTTTTACAAGGAAATAAAATGTGAAAAAAATATTTCTACATCCCATGGCCTTTCCCAACCATTTAAATTTGTCTCTTACAGGTCTAACCCTTCCAAAAAACCAATACAACGCCCACCCGGAACAATATATAAAGCTAAACAAACCGTTTACTGGGCACTTATCCGTACGAAAATCCCTATTGATTTACCTGTTTTTACAAGGAAATAAAATGTGAAAAAAATATTTCTACATCCCATGGCCTTTCCCAACCATTTAAATTTTTCTCTTACAGGTCTAACACTTCCGAAAAACCAATACAACGCCCACCCGGAACAATATATAAAGCTAAACGAACCGTTCACTGGGCACTTATCCGTACGAAAATCCCTATTGATTTACCTGATTTTACAAGGAAATAAATTGTGAAAAAAATATTTCTACATCCCATGGCCTTTCCCAACCATTTAAATTTTTCTCTTACAGGTCTAACACTTCCGAAAAACCAATACAACGCCCTCCCAGAACAATATATAAAGCTAAATGAACCGTTCAATGGGCACTTATCCGTACGAAAATCCCTATTGATTTACCTAATTTTACAAGGAAATAAAATGTGAAAAAAATATTTCTACATCCCACGGCCTTTCCCAACCATTTAAATTGTTCTCTTACAGGTCTAACACTTCCAAAAAACCAATACAACGCCCACCCGGAACAATATATAAAGCTAAACAAACCGTTCACTGGGCACTTCTCCGTACGAAAATCCCTATTGATTTACCTGTTTTTACAAGGAATTAAAATGTGAAAAAAATATTTCTACATCCCATGGCCTTTCCCAACCATTTAAATTTTTCTCTTACAGGTCTAACACTTCCAAAAAACCAATACAACGCCCTCCCAGAACAATATATAAAGCTAATCGAACCGTTCACTGGGCACTTATCCGTACGAAAATCCCTATTGATATACCTGATTTTACAAGGAAATAAAATGTGAAAAAAATATTTCTACATCCCATGGCCTTTCCCAACCATTTAAATTTTTCTCTTACAGGTTTAACCCTTCCAAAAAACCAATACAACGCCCACCCGGAACAATATATAAAGCTAAACAAACCGTTCACTGGGCACTTATCCGTACGAAAATCCCTATTGATATACTTGATTTTACAAGGAAATAAAATGTGAAAAAAATATTTCTACATCCCATGGCCTTTCCCAACCATTTAAATTTTTCTCTTACAGGTCTAACCCTTCCAAAAAACCAATACAACGCCACCCGGAACAATATATAAAGCTAAACAAACCGTTCACTGGGCACTTATCCGTACGAAAATCCCTATTGATTTACCTGATTTTACAAGGAAATAAAATGTGAAAAAAATATTTCTACATCACATGGCCTTTCCCAACCATTTAAATTTTTCTCTTACAGGTCTAACACTTCCGAAAAACCAATACAACGCCCACCCGGAACGATATATAAAGCTAAACGAACCGTTCACTGGGCACTTATCCGTATGAAAATCCCTATGGATTTACCTGATTTTACAAGGAAATAAAATGTGAAAAAAATATTTCTACATCCCATGGCCTTTCCCAACCATTTAAATTTTTCTCTTACAGGTCTAACACTTCCGAAAAACCAATACAACACCCTCCCAGAACAATATATAAAGCTAAACGAACCGTTCACTGGGCACTTATCCGTACGAAAATCCCTATTGATTTACCTGTTTTTACAAGGAAATAAAATGTGAAAAAAATATTTCTACATCCCATGGCCTTTCCCAACCATTTAAATTTTTCTCTTACAGGTCTAACACTTCCAAAAAACCAATACAACGCCCACCCGGAACAATATATAAAGCTAAACGAACTGTTCACTGGGCACTTATCCGTACGAAAATCCCTATTGATTTACCTGTTTTTACAAGGAAATAAAATGTGAAAAAAATATTTCTACATCCCATGGCCTTTCCCAACCATTTAAATTTGTCTCTTACAGGTCTAACCCTTCCAAAAAACCAATACAACGCCCACCCGGAACAATATATAAAGCTAAACAAACCGTTTACTGGGTACTTATCCGTACGAAAATCCCTATTGATTTACCTGTTTTTACAAGGAAATAAAATGTGAAAAAAATATTTCTACATCCCATGGCCTTTCCCAACCATTTAAATTTTTCTCTTACAGGTCTAACACTTCCGAAAAACCAATACAACGCCCACCCGGAACAATATATAAAGCTAAACGAACCGTTCACTGGGCACTTATCCGTACGAAAATCCCTATTGATTTACCTGATTTTACAAGGAAATAAATTGTGAAAAAAATATTTCTACATCCCATGGCCTTTCCCAACCATTTAAATTTTTCTCTTACAGGTCTAACACTTCCGAAAAACCAATACAACGCCCTCCCAGAACAATATATAAAGCTAAACGAACCGTTTACTGGGCACTTATCCGTACGAAAATCCCTATTGATTTACCTAATTTTACAAGGAAATAAAATGTGAAAAAAATATTTCTACATCCCATGGCCTTTCCCAACCATTTAAATTGTTCTCTTACAGGTCTAACACTTCCAAAAAACCAATACAACGCCCACCCGGAACAATATATAAAGCTAAACAAACCGTTCACTGGGCACTTCTCCGTACGAAAATCCCTATTGATTTACCTGTTTTTACAAGGAATTAAAATGTGAAAAAAATATTTCTACATCCCATGGCCTTTCCCAACCATTTAAATTTTTCTCTTACAGGTCTAACACTTCCAAAAAACCAATACAACGCCCTCCCAGAACAATATATAAAGCTAAACGAACCGTTCACTGGGCACTTATCCGTACGAAAATCCCTATTGATATACCTGATTTTACAAGGAAATAAAATGTGAAAAAAATATTTCTACATCCCATGGCCTTTCCCAACCATTTAAATTTTTCTCTTACAGGTCTAACCCTTCCAAAAAACCAATACAACGCCCACCCGGAACAATATATAAAGCTAAACAAACCGTTCACTGGGCACTTATCCGTACGAAAATCCCTATTGATTTACCTGATTTTACAAGGAAATAAAATGTGAAAAAAATATTTCTACATCCCATGGCCTTTCCCAACCATTTAAATTTTTCTCTTACAGGTCTAACACTTCCAAAAAACCAATACAACGCCCACCCGGAACAATATATAAAGCTAAACAAACCGTTCACTGGGCACTTATCCGTACGAAAATCCCTATTGATTTACCTGATTTTACAAGGAAATAAAATGTGAAAAAAATATTTCTACATCCCATGGCCTTTCCCAACCATTAAAATTTTTCTCTTACAGGTCTAACACTTGCAAAAAACCAATACAACGCCCACCCGGAACAATATATAAAGCTAAACGAACCGTTCACTGGGCACTTATCCGTACGAAAATCCCTATTGATTTACCTGTTTTTACAAGGAAATAAAATGTGAAAAAAATATTTCTACATCCCATGGCCTTTCCCAACCATTTAAATTTGTCTCTTACAGGTCTAACCCTTCCAAAAAACCAATACAACGCCCACCCGGAACAATATATAAAGCTAAACAAACCGTTTACTGGGCACTTATCCGTACGAAAATCCCTATTGATTTACCTGTTTTTACAAGGAAATAAAATGTGAAAAAAATATTTCTACATCCCATGGCCTTTCCCAACCATTTAAATTTTTCTCTTACAGGTCTAACACTTCCGAAAAACCAATACAACGCCCACCCGGAACAATATATAAAGCTAAACGAACCGTTCACTGGGCACTTATCCGTACGAAAATCCCTATTGATTTACCTGATTTTACAAGGAATTAAAATGTGAAAAAAATATTTCTACATCCCATGGCCTTTCCCAACCATTTAAATTTTTCTCTTACAGGTCTAACACTTCCAAAAAACCAATACAACGCCCTCCCAGAACAATATATAAAGCTAAACGAACCGTTCACTGGGCACTTATCCGTACGAAAATCCCTATTGATATACCTGATTTTACAAGGAAATAAAATGTGAAAAAAATATTTCTACATCCCATGGCCTTTCCCAACCATTTAAATTTTTCTCTTACAGGTCTAACCCTTCCAAAAAACCAATACAACGCCCACCCGGAACAATATATAAAGCTAAACAAACCGTTCACTGGGCACTTATCCGTACGAAAATCCCTATTGATTTACCTGATTTTACAAGGAAATAAAATGTGAAAAAAATATTTCTACATCCCATGGCCTTTCCCAACCATTTAAATTTTTCTCTTACAGGTCTAACACTTCCAAAAAACCAATACAACGCCCACCCGGAACAATATATAAAGCTAAACAAACCGTTCACTGGGCACTTATCCGTACGAAAATCCCTATTGATTTACCTGATTTTACAAGGAAATAAAATGTGAAAAAAATATTTCTACATCCCATGGCCTTTCCCAACCATTTAAATTTTTCTCTTACAGGTCTAACACTTGCAAAAAACCAATACAACGCCCACCCGGAACAATATATAAAGCTAAACGAACCGTTCACTGGGCACTTATCCGTACGAAAATCCCTATTGATTTACCTGTTTTTACAAGGAAATAAAATGTGAAAAAAATATTTCTACATCCCATGGCCTTTCCCAACCATTTAAATTTGTCTCTTACAGGTCTAACCCTTCCAAAAAACCAATACAACGCCCACCCGGAACAATATATAAAGCTAAACAAACCGTTTACTGGGCACTTATCCGTACGAAAATCCCTATTGATTTACCTGTTTTTACAAGGAAATAAAATGTGAAAAAAATATTTCTACATCCCATGGCCTTTCCCAACCATTTAAATTTTTCTCTTACAGGTCTAACACTTCCGAAAAACCAATACAACGCCCACCCGGAACAATATATAAAGCTAAACGAACCGTTCACAGGGCACTTATCCGTACGAAAATCCCTATTGATTTACCTGATTTTACAAGGAAATAAATTGTGAAAAAAATATTTCTACATCCCATGGCCTTTCCCAACCATTTAAATTTTTCTCTTACAGGTCTAACACTTCCGAAAAACCAATACAACGCCCTCCCAGAACAATATATAAAGCTAAACGAACCGTTCACTGGGCACTTATCCGTACGAAAATCCCTATTGATTTACCTAATTTTACAAGGAAATAAAATGTGAAAAAAATATTTCTACATCCCACGGCCTTTCCCAACCATTTAAATTGTTCTCTTACAGGTCTAACACTTCCAAAAAACCAATACAACGCCCACCCGGAACAATATATAAAGCTAAACAAACCGTTCACTGGGCACTTCTCCGTACGAAAATCCCTATTGATTTACCTGTTTTTACAAGGAATTAAAATGTGAAAAAAATATTTCTACATCCCATGGCCTTTCCCAACCATTTAAATTTTTCTCTTACAGGTCTAACACTTCCAAAAAACCTATACAACGCCCTCCCAGAACAATATATAAAGCTAAACGAACAGTTCACTGGGCACTTATCCGTACGAAAATCCCTATTGATATACCTGATTTTACAAGGAAATAAAATGTGAAAAAAATATTTCTACATCCCATGGCCTTTCCCAACCATTTAAATTTTTCTCTTACAGGTCTAACCTTTCCAAAAAACCAATACAACGCCCACCCGGAACAATATATAAAGCTAAACAAACCGTTCACTGGGCACTTATCCGTACGAAAATCCCTATTGATTTACCTGATTTTACAAGGAAATAAAATGTGAAAAAAATATTTCTACATCCCATGGCCTTTCCCAACCATTTAAATTTTTCTCTTACAGGTCTAACACTTCCGAAAAACCAATACAACGCCCACCCGGAACAATATATAAAGCTAAACGAACCGTTCACTGGGCACTTATCCGTATGAAAATCCCTATGGATTTACCTGATTTTACAAGGAAATAAAATGTGAAAAAAATATTTCTACATCCCATGGCCTTTCCCAACCATTTAAATTTTTCTCTTACAGGTCTAACACTTCCGAAAAAACAATACAACACCCTCCCAGAACAATATATAAAGCTAAACGAACCGTTCACTGGGCACTTATCCGTACGAAAATCCCTATTGATTTACCTGTTTTTACAAGGAAATAAAATGTGAAAAAAATATTTCTACATCCCATGCCCTTTCCCAACCATTTAAATTTTTCTCTTACAGGTCTAACACTTCCAAAAAACCAATACAACGCCCACCCGGAACAATATATAAAGCTAAACGAACCGTTCACTGGGCACTTATCCGTACGAAAATCCCTATTGATTTACCTGTTTTTACAAGGAAATAAAATGTGAAAAAAATATTTCTACATCCCATGGCCTTTCCCAACCATTTAAATTTGTCTCTTACAGGTCTAACCCTTCCAAAAAACCAATACAACGCCCACCCGGAACAATATATAAAGCTAAACGAACCGTTTACTGGGCACTTATCCGTACGAAAATCCCTATTGATTTACCTGTTTTTACAAGGAAATAAAATGTGAAAAAAATATTTCTACATCCCATGGCCTTTCCCAACCATTTAAATTTTTCTCTTACAGGTCTAACACTTCCGAAAAACCAATACAACGCCCACCCGGAACAATATATAAAGCTAAACGAACCGTTCACTGGGCACTTATCCGTACGAAAATCCCTATTGATTTACCTGATTTTACAAGGAAATAAATTGTGAAAAAAATATTTCTACATCCCATGGCCTTTCCCAACCATTTAAATTTTTCTCTTACAGGTCTAACACTTCCGAAAAACCAATACAACGCCCTCCCAGAACAATATATAAAGCTAAACGAACCGTTCACTGGGCACTTATCCGTACGAAAATCCCTATTGATTTACCTAATTTTACAAGGAAATAAAATGTGAAAAAAATATTTCTACATCCCATGGCCTTTCCCAACCATTTAAATTGTTCTCTTACAGGTCTAACACTTCCAAAAAACCAATACAACGCCCACCCGGAACAATATATAAAGCTAAACAAACCGTTCACTGGGCACTTCTCCGTACGAAAATCCCTATTGATTTACCTGTTTTTACAAGGAATTAAAATGTGAAAAAAATATTTCTACATCCCATGGCCTTTCCCAACCATTTAAATTTTTCTCTTACAGGTCTAACACTTCCAAAAAACCAATACAACGCCCTCCCAGAACAATATATAAAGCTAAACGAACCGTTCACTGGGCACTTATCCGTACGAAAATCCCTATTGATATACCTGATTTTACAAGGAAATAAAATGTGAAAAAAATATTTCTACATCCCATGGCCTTTCCCAACCATTTAAATTTTTCTCTTACAGGTCTAACCCTTCCAAAAAACCAATACAACGCCCACCCGGAACAATATATAAAGCTAAACAAACCGTTCACTGGGCACTTATCCGTACGAAAATCCCTATAGATTTACCTGATTTTACAAGGAAATAAAATGTGAAAAAAATATTTCTACATCCCATGGCCTTTCCCAACCATTTAAATTTTTCTCTTACATGTCTAACACTTCCGAAAAACCAATACAACGCCCACCCGGAACAATATATAAAGCTAAACGAACCGTTCACTGGGCACTTATCCGTATGAAAATCCCTATGGATTTACCTGATTTTACAAGGAAATAAAATGTGAAAAAAATATTTCTACATCCCATGGCCTTTCCCAACCATTTAAATTTTTCTCTTACAGGTCTAACACTTCCGAAAAACCAATACAACACCCTCCCAGAACAATATATAAAGCTAAACGAACCGTTCACTGGGCACTTATCCGTACGAAAATCCCTATTGATATACCTGATTTTACAAGGAAATAAAATGTGAAAAAAAATATTTCTACATTCCATGGCCTTTCCCAACCATTTAAATTTTTCTCTTACAGGTCTAACACTTCCAAAAAACCAATACAACGCCCACCCGGAACAATATATAAAGCTAAACGAACCGTTCACTGGGCACTTATCCGTATGAAAATCCCTATTGATTTACCTGTTTTTACAAGGAAATAAAATGTGAAAAAAATATTTCTACATCCCATGGCCTTTCCCAACCATTTCAATTTGTCTCTTACAGGTCTAACCCTTCCAAAAAACCAATACAACGCCCACCCGGAACAATATATAAAGCTATACAAACCGTTTACTGGGCACTTATCCGTATGAAAATCCCTATTGATTTACCTGTTTTTACAAGGAAATAAAATGTGAAAAAAATATTTCTACATCCCATGGCCTTTCCCAACCATTTAAATTTTTCTCTTACAGGTCTAACACTTCCGAAAAACCAATACAACGCCCACCCGGAACAATATATAAAGCTAAACGAACCGTTCACTGGGCACTTATCCGTACGAAAATCCCTATTGATTTACCTGATTTTACAAGGAAATAAATTGTGAAAAAAATATTTCTACATCCCATGGCCTTTCCCAACCATTTAAATTTTTCTCTTACAGGTCTAACACTTCCGAAAAACCAATACAACGCCCTCCCAGAACAATATATAAAGCTAAACGAACCGTTCACTGGGCACTTATCCGTACGAAAATCCCTATTGATTTACCTAATTTTTGCAAGGAAATAAAATCTGAAAAAAATATTTCTACATCCCATGGCCTTTCCCAACCATTTAAATTGTTCTCTTACAGGTCTAACACTTCCGAAAAACCAATACAACGCCCTCCCAGAACAATATATAAAGCTAAACGAACCGTTCACTGGGCACTTATCCGTACGAAAATCCCTATTGATATACCTGATTTTACAAGGAAATAAAATGTGAAAAAAATATTTCTACATCCCATGGCCTTTCCCAACCATTTAAAGTTTTCTCTTACAGGTCTAACCCTTCCAAAAAACCAATACAACGCCCACCCGGAACAATATATAAAGCTAAACGAACCGTTCACTGGGCACTTATCCGCACGAAAATCCCTATGGATTTACCTCATTTTACAAGGAAATAAAATGTGAAAAAAATATTTCTACATCCCATGGCCTTTCCCAACCATTTAAATTTTTCTCTTACAGGTCTAACACTTCCGAAAAACCAATACAACGCCCTCCCAGAACAATATATAAAGCTAAACGAACCGTTCACTGGGCACTTATCCGTACGAAAATCCCTATTGATTTACCTGTTTTTACAAGGAAATAAAATGTGAAAAAAATATTTCTACATCCCATGGCCTTTCCCAACCATTTAAATTTTTCTCTTACAGGTCTAACCCTTCCAAAAAACCAATACAACGCCCACCCGGCACAATATATAAAGCTAAACAAACCGTTCACTGGGCACTTATCCGTACGAAAATCCCTATTGATTTACCTGTTTTTACAAGGAAATAAAAAGTGAAAAAAATATTTCTACATCCCATGGCCTTTCCCTACCATTTAAATTTTTCTCTTACAGGTCTAACACTTTCGAAAAACCAATACAACGCCCACCCGGAACAATATATAAAGCTAAACGAACCGTTCACTGGGCACTTATCCGTACGAAAATCCCTATTGATTTACCTGATTTTACAAGGAAATAAAATGTGAAAAAAATATTTCTACATCCCATGGCCTTTCCCAACCATTTAAATTTTTCTCTTACAGGTCTAACACTTCCAAAAAACCGATACAACGCCCACCGGGAACAATATATAAAGCTAAACGAACCGTTCACTGGGCACTTATCCGTACGAAAATCCCTATTGATTTACCTGATTTTACAAGGAAATAAAATGTGAAAAAAATATTTCTACATCCCATGGCCTTTCCCAACCATTTAAATTTTTCTCTTACGGGTCTAACCCTTCCAAAAAACCAATACAACGCCCACCGGGAACAATATATAAAGCTAAACAAACCGTTCACTTGGCACTTATCCGTACGAAAATCCCTATTGATTTACCTGTTTTTACAAGGAAATAAAATGTGAAAAAAATATTTCTACATCCCATGGCCTTTCCCAACCATTTAAATTCTTCTCTTACAGGTCTAACACTTCCGAAAAACCAATACAACGCCTACCCGGAACAATATATAAAGCTAAACGAACCGTTCACTGGGCACTTATCCGTACGAAAATCCCTATGGATTTACCTGATTTTACAAGGAAATAAAATGTGAAAAAAATATTTCTACATCCCATGGCCTTTCCCAACCATTTAAATTTTTCTCTTACAGGTCTAACCCTTCCAAAAAAACCAATAAAACGCCCACCCGGAACAATATATAAAGCTAAACAAACCGTTCACTGGGCACTTATCCGTACGAAAATCCCTATTGATTTACCTGTTTTTACAAGGAAATAAAATGTGAAAAAAATATTTCTACATCCCATGGCCTTTCCCAACCATTTAAATTTTTCTCTTACAGGTCTAACCCTTCCAAAAAACCAATACAACGCCCACCCGGAACAATATATAAAGCTAAACAAACCGTTCACTGGGCACTTATCCGTACGAAAATCCCTATTGATTTACCTGTTTTTACAAGGAAATAAAATGTGAAAAAAATATTTCTACATCCCATGGCCTTTCCCAACCATTTAAATTTTTCTCTTACAGGTCTAACACTTCCGAAAAACCATTACAACGCCCTCCCAGAACAATATATAAAGCTAAACGAACCGTTCACTGGGCACTTATCCGTATGAAAATCCCTATGGATTTACCTGATTTTACAAGGAAATAAAATGTGAAAAAAATATTTCTACATCCCATGGCCTTTCCCAACCATTTAAATTTTTCTCTTACAGGTCTAACACTTCCGAAAAACCAATACAACGCCCTCCCAGAACAATATATAAAGCTAAACGAACCGTTCACTGGGCACTTATCCGTACGAAAATCCCTATTGATATACCTGATTTTACAAGGAAATAAAATGTGAAAAAAATATTTCTACATCCCATGGCCTTTCCCAACCATTTAAATTTTTCTCGTACAGGTCTAACACTTCCAAAAAACCAATACAACGCCCACCCGGAACAATATATAAAGCTAAACGAACCGTTCACTGGGCACTTATCCGTACGAAAATCCCTATTGATTTACCTGTTTTTACAAGGAAATAAAATGTGAAAAAAATATTTCTACATCCCATCGCCTTTCCCAACCATTTAAATTTGTCTCTTACAGGTCTAACCCTTCCAAAAAACCAATACAACACCCACCCGGAACAATATATAAAGCTAAACAAACAGTTCACTGGGCACTTATCCGTACGAAAATCCCTATTGATTTACCTGATTTTACAAGGAAATAAAATGTGAAAAAAATATTTCTACATCCCATGGCCTTTCCCAACCATTTAAATTGTTCTCTTACAGGTCTAACACTTCCAAAAAACCAATACAACGCCCACCCGGAACAATATATAAAGCTAAACAAACCGTTCACTGGGCACTTATCCGTACGAAAATCCCTATTGATTTACCTGTTTTTACAAGGAATTAAAAAGTGAAAAAAATACTTCTACATCCCATGGCCTTTCCCAACCATTTAAATTTTTCTCTTATAGGTCTAACACTTCCAAAAAACCAATACAACGCCCTCCCAGAACAATATTTAAAGCTAAACGAACCGTTCACTGGGCACTTATCCGTACGAAAATCCCTATTGATATACCTGATTTTACAAGGAAATAAAATGTGAAAAAAATATTTCTACATCCCATGGCCTTTCCCAACCATTTAAATTTTTCTCTTACAGGTCTAACCCTTCCAAAAAACCAATACAACGCCTACCCGGAACAATATATAAAGCTAAACAAACCATGCACTGGGCACTTATCCGTACGAAAATCCCTATTGATTTACCTGTTTTTACAAGGAAATAAAATGTGAAAAAAATATTTCTACATCCCATGGCCTTTCCCAACCATTTAAATTTTTCTCTTACAGGTCTAACACTTCCGAAAAACCCATACAACGCCCACCCGGAACAATATATAAACCTAAACGAACCGTTCACTGGGCACTTATCCGCACGAAAATCCCTATGGATTTACCTCATTTTACAAGGAAATAAAATGTGAAAAAAATATTTCTACATCCCATGGCCTTTCCCAACCATTTAAATTTTTCTCTTACAGGTCTAACACTTCCGAAAAACCAATACAACGCCCTCCCAGAACAATATATAAAGCTAAACGAACCGTTCACTGGGCACTTATCCGTACGAAAATCCCTATTGATTTACCTGATTTTACAAGGAAATAAAATGTGAAAAAAATATTTCTACATCCCATGGCCTTTCCCAACCATTTAAATTTGTCTCTTACAGGTCTAACCCTTCAAAAAAACCAATACAACGCCCACCCGGAACAATATATAAAGCTAAACAAACCGTTCACTGGGCACTTATCCGTACGAAAATCCCTATTGATTTACCTGTTTTTACAAGGAAATAAAATGTGAAAAAAATATTTCTACATCCCATGGCCTTTCCCAACCATTTAAATTTTTCTCTTACACGTCTAACACTTTCGAAAAACCAATACAACGCCCACCCGGAACAATATATAAAGCTAAACGAACCGTTCACTGGGCACTTATCCGTACGAAAATCCCTATTGATTTACCTGATTTTACAAGGAAATAAAATGTGAAAAAAATATTTCTACATCCCATGGCCTTTCCCAACCATTTAAATTTTTCTCTTACAGGTCTAACACTTCCGAAAAACCAAAACAACGCTCACCCGGAACAATATATAAAGCTAAACAAACCGTTCACTGGGCACTTATCCGTACGAAAATCCCTATTGATTTACCTGTTTTTACAAGGAATTAAAATGTGAAAAAAATATTTCTACATCCCATGGCCTTTCCCAACCCTTTACGTTTTTCTCTTACAGGTCTAACACTTCCAAAAAACCAATACAACGCCCTCCCAGAACAATATATAAAGCTAAACGAACCGTTCACTGGGCACTTATCCGTGCGAAAATCCCTATTGATTTACCTGATTTTACAAGGAAATAAATTGTGAAAAAAATATTTCTACATCCCATGGCCTTTCCCAACCATTTAAATTTTTCTCTTACAGGTCTAACACTTCCGAAAAACCAATACAACGCCATCCCAGAACAATATATAAAGCTAAACGAACCGTTCACTGGGCACTTATCCGTACGAAAATCCCTATTGATTTACCTGATTTTACAAGGAAATAAAATGTGAAAAAAATATTTCTACATCCCATGGCCTTTCCCAACCATTTAAATTGTTCTCTTACAGGTCTAACACTTCCAAAAAACCAATACAACGCCCACCCGGAACAATATATAAAGCTAAACAAACCGTTCACTGGGCACTTATCCGTACGAAAATCCCTATTGATTTACCTGTTTTTACAAGGAATTAAAAAGTGAAAAAAATACTTCTACATCCCATGGCCTTTCCCAACCATTTAAATTTTTCTCTTATAGGTCTAACACTTCCAAAAAACCAATACAACGCCCTCCCAGAACAATATTTAAAGCTAAACGAACCGTTCACTGGGCCCTTATCCGTACGAAAATCCCTATTGATATACCTGATTTTACAAGGAAATAAAATGTGAAAAAAATATTTCTACATCCCATGGCCTTTCCCAACCATTTAAATTTTTCTCTTACAGGTCTAACCCTTCCAAAAAACCAATACAACGCCTACCCGGAACAATATATAAAGCTAAACAAACCATGCACTGGGCACTTATCCGTACGAAAATCCCTATTGATTTACCTGTTTTTACAAGGAAATAAAATGTGAAAAAAATATTTCTACATCCCATGGCCTTTCCCAACCATTTAAATTTTTCTCTTACAGGTCTAACACTTCCGAAAAACCCATACAACGCCCACCCGGAACAATATATAAACCTAAACGAACCGTTCACTGGGCACTTATCCGCACGAAAATCCCTATGGATTTACCTCATTTTACAAGGAAATAAAATGTGAAAAAAATATTTCTACATCCCATGGCCTTTCCCAACCATTTAAATTTTTCTCTTACAGGTCTAACACTTCCGAAAAACCAATACAACGCCCTCCCAGAACAATATATAAAGCTAAACGAACCGTTCACTGGGCACTTATCCGTACGAAAATCCCTATTGATTTACCTGATTTTACAAGGAAATAAAATGTGAAAAAAATATTTCTACATCCCATGGCCTTTCCCAACCATTTAAATTTGTCTCTTACAGGTCTAACCCTTCAAAAAAACCAATACAACGCCCACCCGGAACAATATATAAAGCTAAACAAACCGTTCCCTGGGCACTTATCCGTACGAAAATCCCTATTGATTTACCTGTTTTTACAAGGAAATAAAATGTGAAAAAAATATTTCTACATCCCATGGCCTTTCCCAACCATTTAAATTTTTCTCTTACACGTCTAACACTTTCGAAAAACCAATACAACGCCCACCCGGAACAATATATAAAGCTAAACGAACCGTTCACTGGGCACTTATCCGTACGAAAATCCCTATTGATTTACCTGATTTTACAAGGAAATAAAATGTGAAAAAAATATTTCTACATCCCATGGCCTTTCCCAACCATTTAAATTTTTCTCTTACAGGTCTAACACTTCCGAAAAACCAAAACAACGCTCACCCGGAACAATATATAAAGCTAAACAAACCGTTCACTGGGCACTTATCCGTACGAAAATCCCTATTGATTTACCTGTTTTTACAAGGAATTAAAATGTGAAAAAAATATTTCTACATCCCATGGCCTTTCCCAACCCTTTACGTTTTTCTCTTACAGGTCTAACACTTCCAAAAAACCAATACAACGCCCTTCCAGAACAATATATAAAGCTAAACGAACCGTTCACTGGGCACTTATCCGTACGAAAATCCCTATTGATTTACCTGATTTTACAAGGAAATAAAATGTGAAAAAAATATTTCTACATCCCATGGCCTTTCCCAACCATTTAAATTTTTCTCTTACAGGTCTAACCCTTCCAAAAAACCAATACAACGCCCACCCGGAACAATATATAAAGCTAAACAAACCGTTCACAGGGCACTTATCCGTACGAAAATCCCTATGGATTTACCTGATTTTACAAGGAAATAAAATGTGAAAAAAATATTTCTACATCCCATGGCCTTTCCCAACCATTTAAATTTTTCTCTTACAGGTCTAACACTTCCGAAAAACCAATACAACGCCATCCCAGAACAATATATAAAGCTAAACGAACCGTTCACTGGGCACTTATCCGTACGAAAATCCCTATTGATTTACCTAATTTTACAAGGAAATAAAATGTGAAAAAAATATTTCTCCATCCCATGGCCTTTCCCAACCATTTAAATTGTTCTCTTACAGGTCTAACACTTCCAAAAAACCAATACAATGCCCACCCGGAACAATATATAAAGCTAAACAAACCGTTCACTGGGCACTTATCCGTACGAAAATCCCTATTGATTTACCTGTTTTTACAAGGAAATAAAATGTGAAAAAAATATTTCTACATCCCATGGCCTTTCCCAACCATTTAAATTTTTCTCTGACAGGTCTAACCCTTCCAAAAAACCAATACAACGCCCACCCGGAACAATATATAAAGCTAAACAAACCGTTCACTGGGCACTTATCCGTACGAAAATCCCTATTGATTTACCTGTTTTTACAAGGAAATAAAATGTGAAAAATATATTTCTACATCCAATGGCCTTTCCCAACCATTTAAATTTGTCTCTTACAGGTCTAACCCTTCAAAAAAACCAATACAACGCCCACCCGGAACAATATATAAAGCTAAACGAACCGTTCACTGGGCACTTATCCGTAAGAAAATCCCTATTGATTTACCTGTTTTTACAAGGAAATAAAATGTGAAAAAAATATTTCTACATCCCATGGCCTTTCCCAACCATTTAAATTTTTCTCTTACAGGTCTAACCCTTCCAAAAAACCAATACAACGCCCACCCGGAACAATATATAAAGCTAAACAAACCGTTCACTGGGCACTTATCCGTACGAAAATCCCTATTGATTTACCTGTTTTTACAAGGAAATAAAATGTGAAAAATATATTTCTACATCCAATGGCCTTTCCCAACCATTTAAATTTGTCTCTTACAGGTCTAACCCTTCAAAAAAACCAATACAACGCCCACCCGGAACAATATATAAAGCTAAACGAACCGTTCACTGGGCACTTATCCGTAAGAAAATCCCTATTGATTTACCTGTTTTTACAAGGAAATAAAATGTGAAAAAAATATTTCTACATCCCATGGCCATTCCCAACCATTTAAATTTTTCTCTTACAGGTCTAACACTTCCGAAAAACCAATACAACGCCCTCCCAGAACAATATATAAAGCTAAACGAACCGTTCACTGGGCACTTATCCGTACGAAAATCCCTATTGATTTACCTGATTTTACAAGGAAATAAATTGTGAAAAAAATATTTCTACATCCCATGGCCTTTCCCAACCATTTAAATTTTTCTCTTACAGGTCTAACACTTCCGAAAAACCAATACAACGCCCTCCCAGAACAATATATAAAGCTAAACGAACCGTTCACTGGGCACTTATCCGTACGAAAATCCCTATTGATTTACCTAATTTTACAAGGAAATAAAATGTGAAAAAAATATTTCTACATCCCACGGCCTTTCCCAACCATTTAAATTGTTCTCTTACAGGTCTAACACTTCCAAAAAACCAATACAACGCCCACCCGGAACAATATATAAAGCTAAACAAACCGTTCACTGGGCACTTCTCCGTACGAAAATCCCTATTGATTTACCTGTTTTTACAAGGAATTAAAATGTGAAAAAAATATTTCTACATCCCATGGCCTTTCCCAACCATTTAAATTTTTCTCTTACAGGTCTAACACTTCCAAAAAACCTATACAACGCCCTCCCAGAACAATATATAAAGCTAAACGAACAGTTCACTGGGCACTTATCCGTACGAAAATCCCTATTGATATACCTGATTTTACAAGGAAATAAAATGTGAAAAAAATATTTCTACATCCCATGGCCTTTCCCAACCATTTAAATTTTTCTCTTACAGGTCTAACCCTTCCAAAAAACCAATACAACGCCCACCCGGAACAATATATAAAGCTAAACAAACCGTTCACTGGGCACTTATCCGTACGAAAATCCCTATTGATTTACCTGATTTTACAAGGAAATAAAATGTGAAAAAAATATTTCTACATCCCATGGCCTTTCCCAACCATTTAAATTTTTCTCTTACAGGTCTAACACTTCCGAAAAACCAATACAACGCCCACCCGGAACAATATATAAAGCTAAACGAACCGTTCACTGGGCACTTATCCGTATGAAAATCCCTATGGATTTACCTGATTTTACAAGGAAATAAAATGTGAAAAAAATATTTCTACATCCCATGGCCTTTCCCAACCATTTAAATTTTTCTCTTACAGGTCTAACACTTCCGAAAAACCAATACAACACCCTCCCAGAACAATATATAAAGCTAAACGAACCGTTCACTGGGCACTTATCCGTACGAAAATCCCTATTGATTTACCTGTTTTTACAAGGAAATAAAATGTGAAAAAAATATTTCTACATCCCATGCCCTTTCCCAACCATTTAAATTTTTCTCTTACAGGTCTAACACTTCCAAAAAACCAATACAACGCCCACCCGGAACAATATATAAAGCTAAACGAACCGTTCACTGGGCACTTATCCGTACGAAAATCCCTATTGATTTACCTGTTTTTACAAGGAAATAAAATGTGAAAAAAATATTTCTACATCCCATGGCCTTTCCCAACCATTTAAATTTGTCTCTTACAGGTCTAACCCTTCCAAAAAACCAATACAACGCCCACCCGGAACAATATATAAAGCTAAACAAACCGTTTACTGGGCACTTATCCGTACGAAAATCCCTATTGATTTACCTGTTTTTACAAGGAAATAAAATGTGAAAAAAATATTTCTACATCCCATGGCCTTTCCCAACCATTTAAATTTTTCTCTTACAGGTCTAACACTTCCGAAAAACCAATACAACGCCCACCCGGAACAATATATAAAGCTAAACGAACCGTTCACTGGGCACTTATCCATACGAAAATCCCTATTGATTTACCTGATTTTACAAGGAAATAAATTGTGAAAAAAATATTTCTACATCCCATGGCCTTTCCCAACCATTTAAATTTTTCTCTTACAGGTCTAACACTTCCGAAAAACCAATACAACGCCCTCCCAGAACAATATATAAAGCTAAACGAACCGTTCACTGGGCACTTATCCGTACGAAAATCCCTATTGATTTACCTAATTTTACAAGGAAATAAAATGTGAAAAAAATATTTCTACATCCCATGGCCTTTCCCAACCATTTAAATTGTTCTCTTACAGGTCTAACACTCCCAAAAAACCAATACAACGCCCACCCGGAACAATATATAAAGCTAAACAAACCGTTCACTGGGCACTTCTCCGTACGAAAATCCCTATTGATTTACCTGTTTTTACAAGGAATTAAAATGTGAAAAAAATATTTCTACATCCCATGGCCTTTCCCAACCATTTAAATTTTTCTCTTACAGGTCTAACACTTCCAAAAAACCAATACAACGCCCTCCCAGAACAATATATAAAGCTAAACGAACCGTTCACTGGGCACTTATCCGTACGAAAATCCCTATTGATATACCTGATTTTACAAGGAAATAAAATGTGAAAAAAATATTTCTACATCCCATGGCCTTTCCCAACCATTTAAATTTTTCTCTTACAGGTCTAACCCTTCCAAAAAACCAATACAACGCCCACCCGGAACAATATATAAAGCTAAACAAACCGTTCACTGGGCACTTATCCGTACGAAAATCCCTATTGATTTACCTGATTTTACAAGGAAATAAAATGTGAAAAAAATATTTCTACATCCCATGGCCTTTCCCAACCATTTAAATTTTTCTCTTACATGTCTAACACTTCCGAAAAACCAATACAACGCCCACCCGGAACAATATATAAAGCTAAACGAACCGTTCACTGGGCACTTATCCGTATGAAAATCCCTATGGATTTACCTGATTTTACAAGGAAATAAAATGTGAAAAAAATATTTCTACATCCCATGGCCTTTCCCAACCATTTAAATTTTTCTCTTACAGGTCTAACACTTCCGAAAAACCAATAC